>NW_009798334.1:0-22836 GCF_000520075.1 Aphanomyces astaci | reverse complement strand
TAGTGAAGTTCCCAATGTCTCAACCGCACCCGCATCCATTGTATACAAAAGTGCATATTAGTGTAGAAGTAGTGAAGTAGATTAAGAAGATTTCATAGTGATGAGGATTAAGGAGATCTTTGTAGATCTTCAGTTAATTCATTGTGCATTTTGCCCTCAACTACACACGCTTCCTCCCGCAGTGCTACAGGGCGACTGACGGGGCTTTCTAGTACGGCTAAAGCTGTTGCTGGATGAGACAGATTGTGCGTCCATGGCAATGTCGCCACTGATATCGATGACGTTGGACGGAGAATTGATGATAGGCCATCGATCGTTGGCCTTGAAAGTGGCGGCCTGGGGGGTGGGTTTGTTGAGCATATTCCACGTCTATTTGGTTGGTGTTGTTCCAAATGCGATGGAATTTTCAAAATGGCCTTGTGGTACTGAATTTGCTGCTACAAGTGGATGCAAAACGATCGAAAACATGCAGCACCACTCGTTACCCAATACTTCTTCACCACTCTCTGTATTTTTTTGGTAGATGAGTGGCGTTATGAAGATGCTATCGATCGTACCAAGTTACCACCACCTTCGTTGACTGTGAAGTTCATTCTGGGGCTACAGTAGGATGATACTGTAAGTGTCGGGAGGCATCTATTATTTTCATGACATACACTACGAAGTACTTGAAGTACAACAGGAGTATCCGATATGCTCTTCATCAGTGGTATGTTGTCTTGTGGCTAGGTTCGCCAGAGGTTTTAATGCAAAAACTTCACAACAAATTTCCATTTCAATTCGAATTTTATAGAATAGAAACTCTTGCAATATCCGGAGAGAGTTTGTTGCCATTTACGCGAAAATAGATTCCCCTCGTAGCCCCGAGCCCCAACATTCAACGGCAAACTTCCCAGATCATTCTTATTTCCTCACACAAAACCACCACCCGCTCGAAATTGATCGTCCATGGGGCTAGATATTTTAATGACTGGATGGCCAAAGCACCGTGTAAATAAATGCCTTCACGCAAAACGCAAGCGGTGAAATGATGTCAATAATAATGTCGCCATTTGATTGGTGGATCCAACATGGACCGAGTCACGCTGATTGGCTGTGTTCGATCCGGGAGTTTCGTATAGATGCCGAAGCGGCGCACATTTGGCACCAGGCTGCATCATCATCATGGTATGCCCGACCTTTGTACATGGTCATGTACTTATGTATCCTGTGCTTAGGCAACGCCACGTACTCGGTCCACAAGTGTGCGTTCGACACCCGCGAGCCGATCGCACAGTCCACCCCCCAGCGAAACGGATTGGATGGACGAAGAGAACGACGTGTTCTTCGATTACTTGAGCGGTAGTAATGCCAACACGACCAGTAGCAGCGACAGTTCCAAGGTTCCTTCTGTGGCCCCACCCGCAGCACCTGGTACACCAGCATTGCCTGCTGTGCCCTCGACAACAGCATCTGAATCTCAATCAACGTCGCCAACGATAGTATCTCTGTCGACTTCCACCATGTACGTCGTCCCACACATCCCCCAATATAGGTTAACTTATCAGCCCGACTGTACACAGGACTAATTCATTTGTTTTACTCCAATAGCAATGCCATCGAGGGGGTGGTCCTTCCGTTAAGCACAGCTACCATCACCTCCCTTCGCTCCACCACCATCGCCCCCATCGCGCGAGTACGTCCGCATAACTTCATGAAGTCGTAGTGATGATGACTGTGGGTGCATTATTGTTGCAGCAGGCAGACAGTTTGCTCCCCACCTTTGCAGACACATTGCGCCATTCGATCCCTCGGTACAATACCCCTCGACTTAACAAATGAGAAGTTGAGATAGAAGCGGGGATGTGGTCAACGCCAACTTGATGGAGAGTCGACAAGAAAGCAGCGAACCACAATCGTACGACGGCGATCACGACGATAACCATGACATGAAGACTGTCGTCACGATGCAAGCCAACTTGGACCTGGCGATCACGACCCTCGGCGTGCTCCACGTGCAACTGCTGGCTGCGAATGGCGCCGTCGAACGGTTACAAGTGGACGTCCACAGGTATCTATCGCACACTACTACATTGTGTTTACATACATATATATATATAATAATTGATAGAATCCAGTTGAGTGAAGCGAGGGCAGTGCAGGACGCCGAATCTGCACGCCAATCCATAGACGAATTGCGAGAACAATTGCGGCACGCCACAGCTCCAGTCGCCGCCATTGCCAGCCAAAAGCATGTTTCCATCGCCACATCCACAGACGAACAAAACGTCTGCAGCATCGGGGGTGATCAAGGCATCGCCCAAGCAGTCGCCACGTATGGGCTAGCTTCATTGGCCCTCCTGACGTGGTACTGAGTAGGGCTAACGCGTTGAGTCGAGTGCAGGCTGACCTGGAACGAGCGACTGCCACGTGTAATCAATGGGAGGCGAGGTGTAAGGCTGCTGCGACAGGCCAAGACGAGGCGCGGGTGGAAGTGGAAGCCATGAAGGCAATGTTTGAGGAGGAAAAGCGCGTGCACCTCGAGTGCCAACAGCACCTTCAAGGTGACGTCCTCCCACTACAATATCCCTTAAAAGCACGATGTATGTAGCCGCCAACGTCGAGTGCGCGAACTCGAGACTTCGCGCCGAGGCAGCCGAAGCCCAATTGGACGACTTGACGGAACGGCTCAGTCATGTGGAGCGTGATAAAAGTGCGCTTCAAGTTCAAGTAAAACAGCAACTTCAATGAGTTTTTTTCGGTAAAAATCTCTGGTATTTTGTAGATTCAGCTCTTGACATCCCGCCAACTGGCAGTGCAGCACATTGTTGTCCATGGCGTCGTCGAGGTATTGTATTGTCGATATTTTGTAGTCTTATGGCCAAAAATAATATTCTTCGGAGACATTACTGTATGATGCCCATACAATAAATAGGATGTGGCAGTCTCATGCCCATAAAATATTATTGGGATTAGAAACAGCAGCGAGTCAAAGACGCGTGGCAGCATACCAAGCGAGTGGTGGCGTCGGAATGCAAAAAGACTAAGTCGTTGTTCGCAAAATGGAGCAATGAGTGCATGGAAATATGCTTGCGACACAACGATCGGGTAACCAATCGCTCTGTAACTATTGGTCCATATTGAAATATATAATATTACTATTAATGTAAACTTGAAGCAAATATTCAAATATGTTTCGTTGTTTTAGCAAGTGGACGTGGCGCAAAAGGTGGCGACGCTGGGGCTGTGGCAACAGCAACTTCGAACGGAACGTAGTAAAACCATGGGGTTGCAACAGCAACTGTGGAAAGCCACGTCGAAACACGAACGAATGACCCAGCAACTTCGGGACGAACTCGACGAAACCAGGGACCATTTGCAAGTTCTCATGCAAGGTACTACAACTATTATATCGTTCGGGTTCGCCAAGCCATAGAAGCTCATCGTCGTGTACGTAGTCAAGGTTGGCCTCGTGGCGGACGGCCAAGCTTCGCGAGAAAAGATAAGTCAAGCCGACGCGGCCGCGGCCGCGTTGCGCTATGAAACTGCGCGGCTGACAAAGCTCAACATGACCTTGCATCAACAGATCCAGGTACAAACATGCTTTCTACGATCCGTGTTGCATGTTGTTTATGTGGCTGTGTCAGATTCTGCAGCACACACATGCAAGAGACATGGAACGAGCGATGTGCAACCAACACGGCCCGCGGGCCAAGCGAGGTCTCCCCTCCACCTCCTCCGTAAACCAAGAGAGTGAGGAATCCCCGACTCCGGAAGGCAAGTAGTACGACGTGCGTGCGTGCATGGCTCATGCTGCCTGTAGACTGGTGCTCATTCCTTGATCTTGTCATGGTTCATCACCAAGAGGTGCGACCACTGGCAAGTGCAGCGTCCTCCCAAGAGGTCTCCGGATAAGATATGTCGTCTTCTGAGTTTTATAGTTAGCCGGAACAAGAAATTTAAATGGATACTACTGACTGTGAAGTAGTACATACTATGTTTGCGTAACATTTAGCGAACAGCAAACGCTTTTGACTCTAACGTTATCCACCAAATTCAGCACCAAGGGTAGTATTTTAAGGCCATAATATCGGTCCATCAAATTGGCGACATTGGAGCGTTCGATGGCATATACCGGTGGAAAGGAGAAATAGACTCAACGCGGAGTACAGTATTATTCCGATCTGTCCCATGGATACCATCGTAAATTGCCAACCTTGGTCCACCCCGTTTCACAAATGTCCCAAGAAATTATGATATAATTACACAGTTCGTTGTCGTAATAATAAATCAAGGTGCTCATGCCTTGTTTTAGTCCTGGAAGTATTCGGTTGCGAACCTCCAAACTTGAGTCAAAGCGGACGACAAAATTTGACGAACAAATCGTCGGCGCCGCCATACGTATAGGACCTACACAAGTAAACGTTAGAACCTGTATTTGTTTTGAAGTATTTTAAATTGATAGACTCATCTAGTACTTCGAAGTAAGTTACTTCGTATTGAAACTACGAAAAGTATCCTAGGATTGTCGAGAAAGTCACTTTTGACAATGAATGCATATGTACAGTACGGAAGTGTACTGTAGTACTCCTCCATGTAAGCAGTGTAGTACGACTTCGTAAAGCGACCTCGTTGGACATGGGTCGCACACACACTGCACATAGTACCGTTCACACATCCCAAGACCACCTTTCTATCGAACTCCCCGATCTTGCACGTTTTTGACGTTATTATGAACAACTGGCAGGCGAATCCTCGCTCGGTCGTGAACTGTTGTCCAACGCCTGCAGAAAGGGCAATATAAGCCAGATCGAATAGAGTTGTACACTCCATTCATAGCCGTTTGATAGCGCTAACATGGGACTTGACTTCCTCAATGCAAGCGGCAATGTCTGATGCTGCTTTATGCACTTGTTTGGTATTGGCAAGGCCATTGGTTATAAAATGGTCAATCTCGACGACCATTGGCTGGAATTGGGGTGAGAACCCCTTCTGACAAGTCACTGTCATATCACGCACCTATACTGCATTCAAGTGATTATGTCGAAACCGAAATACGTGGTTTCGCACTGTGACAAAACCAGCCACATGTTCAACCTTTTCGACCGGATTTTCAGCCATTTGCACCATAGCTTGAAGTTGAACTTGACAAATAGACAAAACACGCATAGTTGCACCCTCACTGGTCAGACCAAGAGCCATATCACATCACAAAACACCCATTGCCACCAACAAGCGCCGTCGTCATGCCGCCGCTATCGTATCAGTCGTCGTCGTCGTCCCAGCAGCAGCAACAACACCAGATTCAATGCATGAAGACGTCCATCACGGGCGTCTCATCACCCGCTGGACCAGGCGCGCACTCGCCGACACAGTACACCATCCGCGTCGCGGACCAACGAAGCAACACGACGCAATGGCTGGTGCACAAGCGGTACTCGGACTTTCGGTCCTTCCGCTCATCGCTGCTCGACCCATCGACAACGCTGTGTGGAAGCTGTGTCGAGCTGGCGGACGAAGCACCCGTCGCGCACGGCTTTCCCAAGCGGAAATGGATCTTCTCCAACACGAAGCGCGTCATCATGGAGCGCCAAGAAGGCCTCGCGGTGTTCCTCGACCGCGTGAATGTGTCAGTCCGGAATTGCCATCATCCTGACTGTATGTCGCGTCCCTTGCTGGAGAAATTTCTCATGCTTGCAGACATGCGCTACACATTCATCGACATGCAGCTGCACGACAACACGGACGAGTCGACAGCAGCACCGACGCGACCGGCGGCAATCACGTTCATTCCGCCGCCATCGTCCCTTCGCCATAGCTTTGCCGACACCCTCGGCAGTCGACGGTCCGATGTCCCCGACCTGCTGCGGCACTCGTTCCATGGCACGCAGGTCCGCCACCGCCGCCATAGCGTGCACGTTTCGTCAGCCGATCGCATCAAGAAATTTCGCGAACTCGCTCCCATCAAGGTCGCTCCGAAGGCGGACAAGAAGCGCATGTCGCTGGAAACAATCGAAGAAGTCGCTGAATGATGGGCACGCCGTCGAATCCCCCTTATTTAACCCTTCGACCCCAACCAGCAATGTGTGGAGACATCCAAATATTATTTTATCTAGGCCTAACATCTTTCATTAGTATATATATATATATATACACACTGAGACAATGTGTAGTATCGTTATTGTACTGTATTCCTGGTGGAACGTTTTGATTAGCTGAATAGCCTTGTTTGTGTACATTGTAAGAGCCAATCCGATCCACTCAAATTTGGATTAGCCAATAGGGTCGATTCACAATTTGGGCGGGCCTGCACACCATGTAACGTATATAGATAGATTTGGACAGTGGCGGGGCAAGTATCCGGATACGGATAGTGTAAATTACCACGTGCATACAATAATCAAGTGTAATAATCCAATTATATAATTTTACAGTGGATTATATCATTTTACAGAGGAGTGCAAATCTATATGGCTGTCTAAACCTATATACGCTACACGGTATCATGTTTATCTCCAGGATGTACCGCCGCCGCAGATATATCGCCCCTTTAAACCCGACCTGCTCCCCACGGACGAAACAGATGGGAAGAAAACCAAGGTAAGGTTTACAGGACACGGGTAAACTGTAAGTTTTACAGGACACGGGTAAACTGTACAGTGTACAGTACTCATACAAGTACTGTATGTACTCAAACGACCTACTAGTACTAGTATTACCTCAAGTACACGGTAACCGGTACATGTATGGGTAAATCACACTTGCATGTTCATCTGAGTCGACGGCATGTACGTACTCCGTTGCTTTGGTTCCAAGTACAGTACAGTACATGTAATTGGAACCTGGCAAAGCATAACTCCCCCAAATAAATATATTGCAGAAAGAAATCCAAACAACAATATCCAAATATACAGGTTTATTCGAAATCCTCATGGCTAACGACGCCGCCGACGCGTTGAGCGTGCACTTGACGACAGCGCACGGTGTCAAGGTCCTCGCGTCCATAGCGACCAATGATGACCACGATGACCTCTCTCTTCAAGCGGAAGCCCTTCGCCTCCTCAGTGAACATGCACATGACCCCACCATTGCCAGCGCGTGGGAATCGTCGTCGGTACGTCGACTAGCTTCGACTGTCGTCTGTCAGCTCCATGGTAGATCCTGACGTACGTACTTGCCTCTCCAGCACTAAACGATGCCGACTCGGATCTCCATCTTGTGTTGTGGAGGTGTCTCGCACAATGCGCCGAAACCGTAACCCCGTTGCTGCCTCAACTATGGTCCGCCCGTCGGTCCATCCTTGACGTCGCCACGTCTATCCAAGACGCTCCGTTGCATTCCACCTCTCTTGTACGCTCGCACTCCATCTTCCTCCTTCTTCTCATGCTCGTTTAGGCAGCTCACACGCTTGCGGCCCTCGTCGCGTCGGTAGCAGAACATGCTCCTGCGCTGCTCGTGCCATCCGCTTCCACGGGTCCGTTTGCCGGCTTCGGCGACCTTTCCGACCTTGGACTTGCCTTTGTGCGTCAAGTCAAGCTCTGGTACGTCCTCACGAACGAAGCCGCGCTGTTGTCGATGCTGGCGCATGCCACGACGACTGTTTCCGACGTGAAAGTCACGTTCCAGGCCAAACTGCCGGCGCTGGTGTGCCGCGAGTACGTCTTGTATCACGAAACATTCGACTTGCACTACAACGCGGTGGCATTCTTGTTCAATTTGGTGCATGTGTTGTGGCGGGATGACGTGGCAGCACCAGAATCCACCACCCGTCACGACCAGATATTTGGCCACGTCGTGCTCCGACTCTGCCTGAGCAAACACAAGATCGTGTGGTCGGAAATGCGCGGCGTGCTTGAACATATCGTGACGTCGTCCCCCGACTTTGCCGCGGCCAACCTCGTGCCCCAACCCCACCTTCGAGGCGCCGTGGCCCACCTCGCCGCCAAGAGCCATGACGTGGCAGCATGGACGACGAGTTTGCTTGGTCAAGTCGACACATTCGAAACGGTTCATCGCATCAATGTCATCCAGTTGCCGTCATTGCAAATCGATTTGACCCTGCGTGACGCCGTCGACGTGGCAACAACGCTCAAAACTACGGGCAATCGTTGGTTTCGCGACGGTATATATATATTTATATATATTATTAGTTATGTACTACACTATGGATGTTTGTATTTATGATATACATAACTATATCATTTGTATACGTATTATATATTTGAAGCATCGATCTTGATTAGTATGGGGTATATATATTAATACTACGTAGTACAATTATGTCGGAAGGTCATTACACCTGTATGATGTATAGGATGCATTGTTGGGTGTATCGTTTGTATAGGGCTATTTGTATGTGTCCATGAATGCTCCAATATGGTGGAGAGAGCTTTTTATATGGCTATTTGTATGGGTACAGGACTGATCCAATTATATGCTGTAGGAAATTACACGGCGGCGCGGTCGTTTTACCGCGTGGCGCTGTCCACGTTGACCGTGTCGGAAGCGTTCAATGCGTCGCGACGACCGACGGCAGTGAAATTGACTGTGGGGCACCCCGTCAAAGTACGTTGTATGCCTATTCTGCACCTATACAAACCTCAAGTGATGTACTGTAGGTGCAGCAGGGCACCGCATGGCTGGTGGGGATGGTGAGCGACGTAAACGAGGACGTGGTGGACGTGATGTTTGACAACGGCACCGAAGCCGACAACGTTCCCATCCACAAAGTGCACATGCTGCCCGTGGAAACGTCAGCGATCGCAGATCTAAGGTTGCACCTATGCATGAACAGTGCCAAGTGTTTGCACGCGTTGGGCTGCACCCAGGACGCGATCGAGTGCCTGACGTTTGCATTGACAGTGTCGTCCGAGCACATCCCCGCCCTCTACTTGAGGTGATCTTTCGTCTCTTTGAGTGTATGTGGGATATGTATGCCTCATCGAGGGGTGGATGTAGGGGCGTGCTAAGTATGGCGACGCACGACACGTCGCAAGCGAAATCCGACTTGCAGACGGCGCATCAGTTGGTGTCGAAGACGAAGACGCATGTAGAGATGGACGGGAACATTCGGACGGCGTGGTCGCGACTGCAGTTGATGGTCAAGCACCGCAAACGAGCAGACAAGCGCATGATCAAGGAGATGGTCGCGTACTTGAACACGATCAACATTGAATAGTCTTGGGAAGGGAGGGTATTGTGGTACCATGGGGACACGATTGATTATAGTCGGGATGGGAACACGAAATGGCTGGCGTTACTGGGACTTCTTGGAAGTGGTGGTTGTGCTGTAGCGTTGGATGAAAAAGTGCAAAAACAGCGCAAAGTAGCTCGCATACATGACGATGCCGTATTGAAGGTTCGTTCGGTTGGCATGGCATGTAGTCGTGGAAGACGACGACGAGGTCGACAGGTAGATAACACTTGCGGCGCAGACGGCGACACCCACCACCATCTACAAGATTGAAGTTCCGAGGTCAGAGATGGATATACCCGAGGTGATGTGAATCCTTCGATTCTTACCTGACTCAATTGCAACGTTGTGACAAGGTATGCCCACCGAGGACGATACCCCACGGCTGTGAGGAAATAGTACATGTACATGACAGCGTGGACGGTATAGTTCATCGCAACAAAGTAGAGGCCACTATGAAGCACGAAACGATCAGGGTGAACAAAGTGATGTCGAACATGTGTGTAGTTACCTTGATGAGCGCACAGAGTACGCATGCCAGCAAAAGAGCAACACCGTGATGTGATGGTACCAATGCAAGAATCGCAACGGCTTCTTGCGAATGACGACAAAGAACGTGTCAAAAAGCTCAGGAATCTGCACATACCGTGAGTCGTAATGTCTAACAATCGTCCCGATTCAATGTCACGAACTAAATAGTACCTTGGAGAAGATGAACATGGAGACCCAAAGCCCCACAGGACCGTTTCCGTAGTGCGCTGTCGCGTCGCTGCACACGGAATGGTACACCCCGTGATGGTAGATGGAATGGAGAAGAAACGGCACCGTTCGAAGTGCCCCACATGCGCTGAAGGTAGACAAACTCAAGTTCCACAGTGCTAACACCCTGTTTGATAATCAAATGTTAGAAAGTCCAATATCGACCAATCGAGCAAAGACGATGAGGGTACCATTATATACTTACGGAGTCATGTCGAAGGCTTCGCGAGAACGCATGATTTGCTTCCCAAAGTAGCACGAGAAGCAGTATGCAGCACACAACGCCACGCAGAGATGCATCGTCGAGCGGCAGAATTGTGCTTCCCACGTCAGCATCTACACGTGTTCAGCTGATGGGAGAGGATAGCCGTACGAATGTGTTTTCGAAGGCGAACGGATACAGCACGGCCAGGCGGGGGTACTGCTCGTGGAGATACGGCAGCCGGGCATCGGCGGCGGAAGCATGGAAACCCTCCATGGTAAATCTCGAAATGAGCAGAAAGTGCGCGAAAAACCAATCTGAAAAATCATCCCTGGAGCAACCACAACAAAGAAGTGAAAACCGGATATATCCGGATAAGGATGGTTTCCTAGATTAATCTCCAACATGATTCCGATGTGGGCGGCACATGGTCAGTGTCAAACCATGTTGATTCGCACAATAACCGGAATAATCCGGATAATCGTTCAAGGACCAGAAAAAATCGAATTGTGGGCAGATTACAAACTCAGTTGCGCGGACAACTGAAAGCGCGCGGCGGTGCCAAGGTGGAATAGATGTCACGGCAAGACATTTCTGAAAGGTCATGGTATGCAAAGGACGAGGACGAAGCCCAGTGATCGTCTCCATGTGTGCGAGGCGAGTCAGAGGAACGTCCTCGCGCCGCCCTGTGAGGATTTCCTGTGGTACGTACCGCAGCATCATGCTAGGAAAGGTACGGAAAGCAGGGGGCTATATACATATGAGAACGTGTTATTCAATCAAGCCTACAAGTCGTCCTTTTCGTCAACATCGTCGCCGTCTTTGGAAAAGTACTTGGAGTCCAGGAAGTTGTCAAAGATCGCATCCTCGTCCTTCTCCGAGAAAATGTCCGTCGCGTCGTCCTTCATGAGGTCTTCGAGGTCGGGGATCTTCATCTTGTCTATGCTGTCTCGCTGTTGCTGGCTCATGTCGTCGATGAGCTTGCCCGAGTAGATGTCGTCGGTAAACTGCTTCGTGAGCTCCATGTACTCGTCAAAGTCGGTGGGCTGCTGGGCGATCCATACGCACAGGACGATGAACAAGACGAATGCAATCGCGCGGTACTTGCGTTCACTGATGTCGGTGCTCTTGAGACTGTACAGCGGCTTGAACGAGTCGACGACCCCCAGGTTGTCGTCGTAAATGTTGGGCAGGAACCAAAACTCAATGCCCACGAGCCACAGGATGAAAAATGCAAACACCCGCACGAGCGAGAACACAAAGATGAAGATCAAAAACGTGACCGAGCAATACCACACGACGACCTTGATCCACTGCGGCCAGATCGGGTAGCACACAAGGCCCGTGAACCCGATGATGAGCAGCGTCGTGAGAAAGTTGCGGAACGTCGTCGGGCCGTCGTACATCCACGTGTAGTACCCGTCGGCGACAAACTCCGTGTCCTGTGTGGGCTGCAACACCTTCTTGTTGCGTTCGTCGCGGTTGCTGCGGTGGATGAACCCGTGATGGATCAACAACTTGCCCATGTCGATGGCATGTGCCTTTTCCGTCACTGGCGACGGGCAGTACCGTTCGGCCACGGCGTTGTTCAGCAGGAATTTACCGAGCTTGTCGCCCCGGAAGAATTCGACACGCTTTCCCATCTCGATGGCTTGGCGCACGGGCATGCCCTTGCGGCCGCGAAGAAAGTCGGCCATCTTCTTGACCTTCTTGAACTCGGCCTCTTCCTGTGAGAAACAATGTGTGCATGAGGACACACCGCATGTCATCTCCATAGACGTAAGATAGTACCTCAGCAGTCAGCGGGGCTCCAGCAACATGCGCCACCGCAGGTCCTCCGTGGGAATGTCCATGACCGTCACAGCATTCGGCCCCCATGATGCGAGTAATGTAGCGACGGGTGGTGTGGTGGATGAATAGAAAATGAAATTCCGCAAAATTCCCATTGTATTGGTGACGTGGCCTGATTTCCATACAAAATGCAAGTCTATTACGTATCCGGATAAAGGTGACTTGCTTGACCGTACACTGAACGTGCAGTACGTCGAATTTCGAACATCCCAACCGCCTCATCACCAAACCTCACGAAATGCTGCCCTTGTCCGATCCCATCTTGCTTTCTGGTTGAGAAGCACTCAGGACGAGATCATATATTAGTTTGTCTTGTTACGGCACCGGTTCTTCCGATGCAAATTATGTTCAGTATCATACCTTGCACCTACAGAAGCAAAATGTACGTACAGTGTACACCAATTAGTTTAAAATTACCTTGAACTACCTACCATCAAGTTTTTAGCGTAAAAACTGTCGAATTTAGCATGTGGGAGTCAAAATACTAGTACTATTAATACAGTATGTATAGTACTTCGAAGTATCAAATTATCTAAATAAATAGTTCAATTAACGCGATCAACGATATCCTGATCTTGGTCTAAAACAATCGACGGAGGACGCGCAACATCGTCATGGCAAAGTTCTTCTCTTCCTGGGAAAACCGCTGGAGCAGTGTCCCTCTGTACGCTTGCTTGACCAGCTTCCGACCCACACTCATGCAACCCTTCTTGGCGGACAATGAGCAGGCCGGTGGATGGTGCCACATCATCAGTGCGATCCCGACGACTATCACCGCCACACCCACACGATACATTCGTGATGCGGTCGTCGTTTGCTTCGAGTTGGATACGGTGTAGGTCGGACGGAGGACGGGGAACTGCGGCAGTACCCACATGTGGTTCCCGGTTGCGAGCCACACGATCAACCACGTGATGAAACGCACGACGAGCATGGCTGCGATCGCCAAGCCCACCGTAACCCCCGAGTCCCAAAGCATCTTCTGACCCCATGCTGGCCACACGGGATACAACACCCCCATGCACAGAACCCCAAAGAACGACAAGCTAGCAATGTGGCGCCAAATGGACGATCCTTCGTACATCCACGTGTACACGCCGTCGTCCGTGAAGGTCTGGTCGGCCTCGTCGATGTCGAGGTGTGGGTATGTTGAAGTTGTTGGCGCCTTTGTCGACGGCGGCGCCTTGATGCGTCTCGACTTGTGGATGAAACCATGTGCCAGAAGCGAGTGTCCAATGTCCTCGACACTGTCGTTCGCATTGCGAAAACACTTGCGGACTTCTTTGCCGCGGAAGAAGGTGACGCGGCGGTCGCGCTCGATTGCGTCGCGGCACTTGGCGTGGTGCAGCAGCGTATCCGCCAAGGCCATGGTCGTGTCTAGGTCCAGGAGTTGCGGTGTCTCTTTCGACGAGTACGAGGACAAGGCGGCCGTTTCGTCGGTACTTGGCGAGAGAAGCATAGCCTCCGACATGGCAAATGGACGAATGAGCCACCATCCATGTTGACACTTCAAAAGACGTTCCACGCGGCGGAAACCCAATAGCCAATCAGATGGCGACGTTGGCGAACCAATCAGAAGTCGCCCACAAACCGCAATAAAATTCTGCATCGTCGCGAACGTTCACGACGACCTCAGTCGGGATCTCATGGTGAACAGGATCCTTCCAGGTAGGCACAGTGCGATCAAGGGATGTCCATCATCGCATCATGGCCAGCCTTTAATGACAACGAGCGTGTGTTGGTGATTGCATAGCCGAGGTTTGCGTTTTCGCATTATCAATACAGTACTGTCCAACGGCGTCGACGCGTGGCGGGGACATACGGATAATTACCGGATGTGTCGTTTAAAAGATCCACGTGTTGACAGTGAGTTGGCGGCATGCCCGAGTACGTCGCACGTGTTGTTATGGTGGCATTGGTCTGATGTACCTGGTCTATAGATTCAAATGCCATTTGCGTGTACACAATCCGTTAGGTTGCCATACTGCGGTCAGTTGCATCTTGCCCTATCTCGTGCTTGACGACAACAACGACATAGGCGGCGACGGCGGCGATGCTCCAGCGTCAACGTGGGAATCCCAAGTGCATCCAGTGGCGAGACCCGTCCGGCGAGGCATCGGCTCCCCTTCGCTTTCATTCCATCGGATGGTCCTTGGCCGAGTCTCCGCCAGGGTGGTCGACGGTGCTAGCTCCAGCCATGAGTCACGACCACCACATGACATTCTTGCACGTTGGCGCGTTCAGTGGCTCGTGGCTCCAAGATCAGCTACCAGCTATATTCGATGCGCTACTTACCGGACGACGGGGGTTGCTTACGCTATCGTACTACAATGTCGTGGGAAATAGCGGTATCCGGGATCACTTTTCATCGCTGGACGCGGTGTCGCTACCCGAGGAGTGTTATATAGAGCCCACGTCGACTCCAGCCAACAAACTCCACATTCCCATCGTACGTTGTCGTCATCGTTGCTGTTGTTGTTACGAGCTAACAACATACACCTTTCGTACAGACGACGCCATTGAATTGGCGACCTCTTGTACAGCTTATGCAACACAGCCCAGTGGACCCCGAGGACCACCTCGTGCTGCAAGTCACATTCGATGGCACGGCGACCGCTACAATCTGTTCGGTTGCGACGATGCTACATCCGTCCACGGGGGTGTGCTATCCGTGGTACACCGGCCAGCTCCGTCCCACTTCGTCTCCCGCACCATCGTCGTCATTGATGTCGGCAGTGTACCCGTACATCCACCGCGCTGCCGCCGTGATCGTGTGGACTGTCGTGGACTGCAGCCACCCCCCTAACGTTGTTCGCAACGCCCTACTCGCCACGTTCAAACTCAAAAAGTGGCTCAAATCAACGGCCTCTGCTGCTTGTGTGTCGATGAATGTATCCAAATGCGCTGAAGCCAGCGCAGCCCTCTCGCTGGCAAATCGACGAGAGTTGGAAGCCCAAGTCAAAGCGTTGGCCGAAGAGAAGGCCGCGGCCGACGCCGCGACGGCGCAAGTGACCCAGAAATTGCTTCGCGTGCAGGCCCAATGCGACCAATTGCAACGAACGCTCTCAGCAACACAGGACGAACTCCACGTCAGTTGTACATTGTGACATCATACTTTAGTAAGTCTGTGATTAACGTAGAAGCGCAACGCAAAACTGGCGGCGATGGCCGCGGACACGTCGCGCCGGCTCGTGGAGCAAGACATCGTCCAAGCAGCTATGATCGAGTAGGCTACTTACTACTAGTTCTACTACCATCTACAGTGCTGCATGTTGATTGGTTGGCAGGGAAAACGACTTGCTGGCAAGGCAAGTGCAAAATCAAGTTGTACGAACCGACCACGTAACCAATGAATTGTGGGCCCAAGGCAGTTTCAAACGCAAGTGGCTGCAAGCGGAAGCCACGTGTCGAGTCCTGCGCAAACAACTGGCAGGTAACCTAACGTTTGTATGTATCTTGACAATGTCACTGTTCTAAGGCAACGTCGTCATACTAATCACAATGTTGTACTGGTAGTTGCCAAGCAACTTCAATAACGTCCCCGCTTGGTTACATACATCTCTTCCTTTTTGTGTACTGTACTAGTAGGAATAAGTCGCCAAGCAACTTCAATACACCCTACATCACTATTACCAAATTGTTATCTACTGTTACTTGGTGGTTCACGAAACAAACACGAAACGTTACAGTATCTAGTATATACTACTAGTACTACTAACCAAAGTGGTGGTGTGTTTGCACAAGTAAAGTTGAGGTGCACGTCATGAAAATGCAACATGAGTAGAACCTCGCATGCACTACAGCAAGACCAACTCAAAGACTGTATGTTGACAAGGTACTTGTTGGGGGCTGGACCTAATCGAAGTCTCAAATAAGCGGGGTGAATCGAGCCGAGCCACGAGTCAATTCGACGAAGTTGTCGTGTTGCCAACATGAAGTCAACCATCATCCAAGACAGTGGCTTGGACGATGCAAGTGGCAACATACTACCGGTAGTACACAAGCGAGAATTTGGTCGATTACATTGTGAATAACTGGACAAGATTTGATGTTAATTTTTACTTCGAAATATGTTGGTGCTAGCATGTATGTACTGTACACTACTTCGATGTACTGTATATGCTTATGAGTGAGGAGGAGGCAGTTTTTCACTAGTGGTGTTTTGGGGTTTTGCTCGTGGATTTTCAGGTAGAGTTAGACGTGGGGCTTCACTCGTGGTTAAATGGTGTGGTGGAGTTTTATTTAGTGGGCATTACTGGGTTGTTGCTTCATAGTCAAGAAGCCCAGTACTAGTACAGTAAGTGTAATATCACTCATCATAGCTAACGTAAAACAAGCAAACAAGCCGTGGACCCTATATCTTTGCGCAGGTATTGTAACCGTGTTTGAGTGTACTTTGTGAGCTGTAGTGCTGGTCATACCATAAGTTATAGTTCGAATGTTTACGCGTTGATAAGTATAAGGATGCCCAGCAATTCTCGTTAACAGTAAATTCCACAGTTTAACCACGAGCAAAACAACAACACATGACATTTTCGGTGACCACCATTAAAAAGTCAAATGGCCACACGTTTTTATCCTATTCCCATGAATGAGGCACGGCGAGTTCGACGAGTACGGTATGTCGAATGGAGGTGAGAGGAATGCGAGTTGCACTAAGCTTATGGTAAGAGATGGAGGAGAGGCAGCCTTCCACAACGCCCCCAAGCTAACACCATCGTGGCTCCTGGTCCTACTAACGTTAACGCCATACTGTAGTTACCATTAACGCGTGTTGGATAGTTGTTGGTATAAGGAACCATTTTTGCCTTAACGTTAGTCGTAGATGGGTACACCTTTCCCATGCATAAGCCACCAACCAGTACAGTAGTTCAGGCAATGTTGTATTCGTACGCTTGACGTTAGCCAGTCCTTGGACACTAAGAATGACGCACAACTCCACCTTGAGACGATATCGCCATGCATTTGTGACGCCCAAAGAACCTAAATTTGTGCGTTTCAAAATCCTCTAACTATACTTCAATCCAGTGTTTCGTGAATGTTTCGTAAATCAGTGGTATTTTTCTATGCTTGAAGCACCATACAAACTCCAGCACAAAGGAAAATCGATACTTCCGTTTTACGAAACAAAATGTTTCGTGACTGTGTTGAAATTGTTTCGTACTTGTTTCGTAAACCGTGTATATCTACTAGTACTATTTACTACTAGTACTGTAAACTACACATTGCCACACGACGCTGACGAAGGTGGTTCAATCGTTAACTCTTTGTGTGGACAAACTTAACGGAATTCATCGGGGGGCACAACTACTAGTACGTACCAAGCTCCGAAACCCAGAAACGATCCAAACCACCAACAAATGCGATACGGTATACTAGTCTCGTTAATCGTTCTCGACTTTCTACGACAACCCGCTCAAGATGCGATCTACGGCTGCGTTCACGTTGCCAAACGTGGCTTGCAATGCGCGGAGGTTCTGTTCTCGGTTAGTGAACCCCATGTCGACCAGTTGGGACAGTTGAGACGCGTAAAGGTCTTCCGGGTTGGTGGAAGCCGGGGCGCCAGGGAAGAACGGGGTGCCAGGTGTTGCCGCCGTCGGGGCGCCAAACAGAGTGTTGGTCCCTCCTCCCGACGACGACTGCTGCATTGCCTGCTGCAATTGCATCATGGCGTGGAGGTTGGCAGGGTTCATCATGGTGCGGAGGACGTCTGGGTTGAGCATCATGTTTCGTGTGGCGGGGTCGAGTTGCTGGAACTGCGGATTCATCTCCATCATGCTGCGCATCATGGCGGGGTTCTCCGCCATCTGCTGCATCATGCCTTGGACCATCGGGTTATTCAACATGTTCGGGTCGAACCCACCGCCAATAAACGGGTTTGCTGATGGAAACGAAGGTGGAGTCCCCCACGGATTCGGAGATGTAGAAGACGACGATGCTGCTGCCCACGGGTTCGACGTACTGGACGTCGTCGTCGTGGTTGCTGGCGAAGTTGCAGTCGACCCGCCGACAGCGCCAGGCATGACAAACGCGGGATTGGACGCGCCGATGCCCGCGTTGGACGCGGTTGCGTTGAGGAGAGGCTCCTGCACCTCCGTGTACATGCGCCGAAGGGCGTTGAACCCTTCGGGGTGGGACTCGATGTTCCGCAGCGCCGTGTCCTGGTTGCGCATCATCTCGCGCATCGCGGCAGGGTTTCGCATTGCTTCCATGCTTCGCCGAAGAAGTTCCGGGTCATTCATGACGTGGTTCAGCTCGGGGTTCTGCTCGAGGAGCGTTCGCATCGCCGGGTTGGCCTGCATCATCCCGCGCATGATCTCGGGGTTGCTCAGCATGTTCTGCACCATGGGAGAGTCCATCATTTGCTGCATCATTTCAGGGTTCTGCATCATGCTTTGCACGTTGGGTGGCGGCGTGCCCCATCCTCCTGCGGGTGCACCACCAAACGGATTCATTGCGCCGCCGAATGGTGACGCGAAGGGGTTCGTTGGTAAAATGCCAAATGGAGACGATTGGGATGGAGCGGCGGCTGGTGGGGTGGGAGCGACCGCTGGAGCCGCGGCGGGTGTTGGAGTGGGTTTGCTCACGGCCCCCTTGACGAAATACAGCGTCTGGTCCGCTTCGACGTCGTAGCTCGCTAACGTGTTCTCGTCTTTGAGCACCTTGCCCTTGTAAATGAGTCGCTGCAGGGATGGGGGGACCTGCGTCAAGCTCTCCAGCACTTCCTTGAAGGCCAGGACAGTGCCATCTAGGTCCGCTTCCACCGTCAACTTGTCGCCGTTGGAGCGCTTCACAACCACTTGGACGCCCATGAGGTGTGTGAGTTCTTCACGTCGTAAAATGAGGTTGTAGAACGCACCATAGGGCGAGAAATTATAGCCAATCCGAAGCAAGTAAGAGGAATTTCCACGGAATTACTTGCAATTCATATGGACATGTGGCCTTCATTTCTGCCAATGAAAGTGTCGAACGAATAATTTTCTCGAAATTCTACCATAAATAATAGTGCGAAAGCGAAAAATATAAAATCAAAACAAATGCTAATAATGAATGACAAATACTCTAAAATATGAAACATTCATTGCTTGCGTTCTTGTGGTTAACCGACACCTTTTTGCGGTAGTTCACTGTGGTATGGACATGTGTATCGCTTCACTTAACGTACTGTGTGTTTTACGCGTAACTTCGTGTTTATATTAATTATATTAGTGCTTCGAAGTAGATTCCAAAATACGTATTACAGTATCCTCGTTGCAGAATTTATAGACTTGGTTTTAGTATGCAGAAAAATAATACTTCGATACATTTTTATACTTGGTTGTAGTATGAAATAGTATGAAATATATAATTACATTAATAATGATTATGGTGCACGTCATCTATAAACTACCAACTTTTCACAAAATTTTCTGACTTCTATTTCATATTCATTACTCAAATTTTCAGCAAATTGAGACGTAGAATCGACAGATCTCAATGTGGTGAAGAAATTCTACGTCTCATATTCAAATTTGGTGATGAATTGGTCCAGAAATAGATATTTAACCTAGCGGTATTTACATGGGCGCTAGGATATTTGGCCATAGGGGTGGCCGCTGAGATGTATCTTGATTTTTGTATGTGATTCTTATCCGTATATAATATCCGGAGGCAGTTTGGACCTTTAACCTCCCACTCCAGTGATAAAACGCATGAAATCGGTATTTAACGTATCTGGAATTTGGGTTTAACTACATTAATTGCACGTTAAATAATAAAACCTTCACTCTTCAATTTGGCCAGTTGGAAGTTTTTAGATGAAGTGCACCATACTCCTTAAGTACTTCGAAGTGGTACATCAAGGACATATTTATAAAGAATGTGACATGGACCAAGTCAAGGACTTACATAGGAAGATTTTAATACTGCAAGGCCTGCACACACCACAATGCGCGGAATACAGGTCCGTAGCTTGATCGAAGGGCCACAAGTATGCATCCTTTAGCCTTTGGCTCGATTTCGCTGTCGTCGGAGGCCTACTGACAGTAACGAAGGCGCACGGCCATGTATGGTGCTTGGTGTCTGTTGAACATGTTTTACGTCAATTATATCACAGCGCTTTGTGAGTACACTGTACATCAAGGGCATTGGAAACAACGAGTTAAACCTCTCGGCAAGACGGGGTGAAAAGTTGAGATTTGATTCACTGGCTGGTCAAATTGTATTTTCTACTTTGAAGGGCCGTTTTTCAAGTTCTGCAGTTTCGTCAAGTCATCGAAATTTAAGCTGCTTTAAGTACCCAATCAAAGTGGAGATCATCAGCTTTCATTTTCACCAATTAGAATCGAAAATGAGTTTGTGTACGATACAAGACTTCGTTTTGAAGCAGTTATTTCGGACCAGAGTACTGTACTACCGGTAGTAGTAATTACCAGCGTCTTGATCTGGCATCATGGCAAGAAGTTGGGCGACTTCGTAATCGTCGTCCAAAGCAGCCCTCGCAGTAGCCTCATGCATTATCAACATCTTGATGTCTTCCATCATGGCTTCTGCCGTTTGGAAGCGTAGCCACGCATGGCAAATCGCAGCTTCTTCTTGAAGTAACAACAACAAGGCGGCATCAACCCCGGCATTGTCATTCGTTGCTGCAGAACTTTGATCTAGTTGCTCGTTGGCAACGATGTCGTTCCCCTCAAGGGGGCATCATCCCCTTGGCTGCTCGCCATGTCCAGGCGTCGCCTCTAGTACTACTACTAGCATTACCACGTCGTGGGCGACCATCATTCGTTGCTCTACACCACGCTCGTCCGTCAGTTGACGACAACCCCCCAAGGTCAAGTACACGCTGCATTTTCCACGAGGATAGATCTCATCGCGGCGCGAAGCACCTCTGGGCGAAGCATCCGTTCTCTTGTGTCGAGGTCCCACTGGTCGTAAGCTGGATGGGTCTCGACCAGGTGACAGGGTTGTGGCTAGCCCAGTCCACTTGACGCAAGGCCATGGCTACCCTCTCTTGTGTCTGGGACGCCCTTCCTGCATGGTTGATGCTTTGCATGTCGCGCATCGTCGCAGGCGTGTAGATTGCTGTCATGGCTTGACGAAGCAACGCGGGGTGGGCCGCCGCCGCGTCCAGCGAGTCGGGATCGTCTACAAATTGCCGCATGACAGGGTTGTCGCGTACGTTGCAAGATCTCGGCGTTGCTCCCAACGTTCTTGAAAAACTCCACGAGCCACTTCGTCTCAACAGGGTTGGCTTGCAAAATCTCGAGGGTCGGGGGAGCGATCCACCATACTTTGCCGCCTCCCGCCACTGGGTCCACGCTCGCACACTTTGCCGTGCTTGGGTTGCCTGTAGCGAAAGATCGAAACGAACTCGAGACTGGAAACACCCAAGGCGGTTGTGACGGTGGTGCAGGAGGACGGGAGGTGGTGGCGGTGGCCACATAGCTCGCAATATAAAGTGTCTGACCAGCGACCACGTCGTAGCTGCGCAAGGTTTGGTCGTTCTGCAGGAACTTGCCATGCACAACAACTCGTTGCAAGGGTGGAGCGACCCCCGTCACGTCCTGCAGCTCTTCTTTGAACGCCAGGACAGTAGGACAGTGCCATCCAGGTCTGCTTCCACCGTCATCACCATTGGTGCGCTTCACAAATACTTGGACATACATCGAGGGGCGTTGTCGTTTTGGAAAATATAGGAATGACTCCTTCACCAGATACGACGAACGTGCTGAGCGGGTACTGTGGCGAACGCAGTGCCCAGCCTGGGCACCACGAGTTTCGACCGATTCAGACCATCGAGGAATTAGGGGTTTCGGGGCCAGCCTCGGGTACCGTACTAGCGTAAGTAGTTTACGGATTAGATTGCGTCTCAGTAAATTGACTCCCCCTTGCGTTTCGTCGAAGCGATTCAAAATGCAAAAGAAAATTACTTTGTTTTACAGTTAACGTTTGTCATTTCCATCATCCTCCAGGAGTAAGGGCATCCCCAATGGTGAGACGGTATAATCAGACTGTATTTTGACGTTTACCGTCACTAACGTTACACACTGTATTTTACTTTTGCGCAACCCCAACGATAAAACGGTATAAAATCCGCATAACGTTAACTGTCATTTTCGGATACTGTAGTATAGAGCAATGCCATCGAGACATGAGACATGAACGAGGACATGTACGACGCTTGGGAGATCCTAAGCTCGAGTAACGGACCACGCCAAACACCGGGGTAGCTAAGGATTGTGCTGTGCGATGGTAGTCCGGCTCGCAATAGGTGCAATAGTTCGCCTCCACGCGGGCCCAAAACTGCTCGGGCTTTTGCCTGCTCCCCTTAGACTCATCTTGGGATATGTTCAACAACGAACTCGTCAGTGGTGAAGTTCGCACCCCGCCCGTTGAGAGCGATTCCAGCAAAGTGTCAGTACAGTTGTGGAAATGACCGTGCTCAAATGCATGCGTTTTATTGGTGGAAATATGATGCTTTTGTGGTTTATGTTTGGCTCCTGTATTTTGCTGTCGGGTGGTCACAAAACGGTAAAAATGGCCGATTTGCCGTCTCGCGGTAAAATATGCCGATTCCGCTAGATACCGTCGCACCGTTGTGGTTGCCAAAAACTGCATATTTGACCTCTCTTTTTGGAATTCGCAAGGCAGGTCACCTTGCGAATTCAAAACTGTCCAATTTTGTCCGATCAGATGTGGTGAAATCACGAAAATCGCTGCGTAGATTCATCACGCCTTGTTGCGATATATTGCTGTGATGGCGGTTGATGCAAGGAGCCTTGAGATAATTGTAGGCTGTGTATGAGAGCAAGATCATGTGATGTGGTTTTCAGGATCGGTCAATTCTAACAGGTCTCATTTCACCACTTGC
>NW_009798333.1:325564-329858 GCF_000520075.1 Aphanomyces astaci | reverse complement strand
TAGCTCACTGCAATGGGGAGGTATATTGATAGACTTTAACAATCTACAAATACTAATATTGCCTTCAATTGGCTCATCCCATTTCCAAATGCTTCAGCAGATATTCTACCGTGGAATTTGGAGTACAGTGTTTTCCGTTTTTGAATAAATAGCGGGAGATGCTAGGTTGCATTGGGCGGTTGAAGGACAAGGATGGATGGGTACTTTGACGCAAGTGCTCGATAACTAGGTTGGCGGTGCAGAGTCTTGAGTGCTGAAACGACTTCAACTCGTCGCGGGTCGTCAGTGTCTTGAAGCCGTAGCCATCTTCGGATTGATGCATGCCAGCGCATGAAACTGAGTTCTTGCCAAACTGCAGGCGGGGGAGGGCTTTTCTCCTCGAACTTGGCGGCATTGTGTGTGGTCCAGATATCGTGGAGGTTGGAGGCACACAAGAGAGACCATAGCACTAACAGTGAGCCTTTGAGTGGTTTGCTACGGTCGTTGACTTGGAAGCGGTCGATGTTGGTGAGAGTTGACCAGTCGAAGGAAACACCAAAACAACGCCAAGCGGTTGCATGGAATCGCCAAAGTGGGTGCACGTGATGGCAGGTATGGAACGCATGAAGGTAGTTTTCCACGGCGTCGCAGTCACCGTAGACGCAGCAGATCACATCAGGCTGCTGGGGCTGCAGGTAGTACAAGCGCGAGTTGACCGGAAGCATCTTGAACAGGAGACGGAACCAAACATCGCCGTGGACTGGTGGTGACAAGCGACAAGTCTTGCGGATAAGTCGCACATACTTCGAGATAGCCGATTGCTCGGAGCGGGACGGAGATTTCACTGGATGGGGTTTGCCGTCGGAGGGGGCATGATAGGCAATTTGTGACAAGAAGTTCATGGGCCATAGTTCGAACGGGATCACCTGGTCCTTGACGACGGCCTGGAACGGATGACTTGTGATGGCAACATGCGGAAGAGCCGTTCCAGCCCGAATGGCGAAGGTACGGATAATTTGGTCGAAGATATTGGTGAGATGACTGTAGACCGTTCCAGCACGCTCCGGAGCAGCAAAACCCATCTCACCAGACGCTAGTAGTTGAACTTGTGCCGCGGGATTGTTGGACGACAAGCGGTTGACAAATGCAGTCTTCGTGGGCCACGTGCCTTGTCTCGTGAAGAAGTCTTTGAGGGAGTGGAAGCCATTGCCGGCCCCATTTCGGCACCACCTACGACACGCGGCAGTCTTGACGACATTCGATGTGGTGCCCGTAGTCCCAAAATGCAGACCAGGGTATGATGTCAACCACACAGGGAGGTTCAAGATTTGGTCCAGACTCGGCGGCGTAGCAATACGACTGGTCATTGGTATGGAGGCCCAATGTTGCCAAATGGCATGCCAAAGGGGGTGGAGTTCCCACAGGTACAGCCACTTGGAACTTCGATTGGGGTAGTACAAGAGAAAATCGAAAGGGTGGGTCGGGCGGTGGAGCTTGTTCATGCAACGGGAGAACTGTCGTTGGACAAGCGACTTCCACGGAGTTATCGTACCCGGTTGATCGGGCTGCAAGAGGAGCTGGAGTCGCAGAAGCCGTTGAGCGCGAAGCTTTGATGCGATGTGTGGTATCCCAAGGCCAAGTTGCTTGTTGAACTGCCACTTACGACATATACTTGGGCGGTGGTGGTCAGTGAGCCGTGTCTTTCGACCAAGGATGTACTTGTTGGCCATCCTTTGCCAAACGGTCACCATGGCATGAGGTACGGCGACTGCAACAGTGACGTGCCACAACAACGACAGCAGCATGGTTGACATAATGAGTTTGCGGCCTTGTAGAGTCCTTGCACGACTGCCCCAAGTTTGAAAGGCGGCCAGAAACTTGTCGTTGAGTTGTTGGACTTGGAAGTCACGCGGCAGTCGATGACCAAAGAGAATACCAAGATACTTTACTGGCTTCGCACTTGGCACGACGTTCAGGAGGTCTCCATCATCGATGTCTTCAATATCAAGGTGATTGTTGAGTACCAGCGTCATGCACTTGGAAGTATTCAGACGTGCTCCAGAGACGGAGCAGAAGTCCTCCACTATGGCCATTTGCTCGACAGCGGCTTGAAGTGATTTGGACAACAACGTAGTGTCATCGGCAAAGAAAATGCTGGTCAGCGTGTCGTCACTTGGCAGTGGAACACCCAAGTGCGGAGAGGCACGCAGCATTTCACCAAGGGGCTCCAGGTATAACACAAAGAGCATGCATGATAGAGGGCAGCCTTGCTTGACTCCGCGGGTAGGTCGAATTGTTGGGCCAAGACCTTCGTTGAATATGATCTGGACCAAAGGCGTGTTGTACAGCAGCTGCACCCAAGACACAAATGTGGGGCCAATGTTCATCTCCTTCAGAACGCTGAAGAGAAAATCTTGGTCGACCATGTCATACGCCTTGGAGAAGTCGAGAAAGGTAGCATAGTAGTCATGATCTTCGTTGGTGCAGTAGGTCTGAAGGGCCTGCACCAGCAGCACGTGGTCATGGAGGCGACGACCAGGGATAAAACCAGCTTGACTTGGGTGGACGAGTTGTGGAGCAACTTGTGCAAGACGGTAGGCCAACGCTCGGGAGAGGATCTTCACTTCTACCGACATGAGAGTAATTGGACGGTAGTTGCCAGGATTGCCTCTGTCTCCAGCCTTGAATAAGAGCGCGACCGCACTTCGACGCTGTTGGAGGAGGAGCTGGCCATGCTGAGTTAGCTGATAGTTGAACACCTTGAGGAGAATTTTCGAAAACACCTCTGGGGCAACTTGAAAGAATGCCGCAGGCCATCCGTCGGGACCAGGCGACTTGTTGGGGTTCATGGATTTCAGCGCACCGCAGAGTTCATCAGCTGTAAGGGGGCTGTCGAGCGTTTGCCGCTGATCTGCAGTGAGTCGCCTCTTGATTGTTTGAATGATAGCTCGGCGGCGAGCCCGATTGAGTAGTGGCTGGTCTCTTGGAGTGGTCATAATGGACTTCCAATGGGCCGTAAAGCCTGCCTTGACTTCGGTCGGATCGGTAGTCGTCACGTTGTCAATTGTCAGGGACGATAGCGGTACTTTGATACCCTTCGGTCGCCGAAAGAAATGACTCGAACCGCGTTCGTTGACATTGGCGTGGAAGTCGAATTGCTGATCCAAGTGGAACTGTCGATACTCGGATCGGGCAGTGTCAAGGGATTGGCGAGCGGCTTTGACGGCCTGGGCGTCGACATGACCCATTTCAAAGGCTCGGCGAGATGTGAGCCACTTCATCTTGAGGCTGTTGAGTGTATACTTCATCGAATCGACATGATGGCGATGGCTGACTTGCAGACGTTTTTTCACACGCTTCAACCAACCATACCATTTGGCTCCATGGTTTTGAGAGTCATCAGAGCACATGTCTTCGAGAAGTAGGTTGGCTTCAGCCTTGATAGCAGAAATCACTTGAGGGTTTTTCAACAGTTCACGTGGGAGTCGCCAGTAGCTGCGGTCGGGGTCGCGTTGCTCGCTTGACAGGACAACCGTGTGCTCCATATGGTCCCCAGCAAAGCTGCTCAGGGTGTAGCTTGAGCGAGAATACGCCTGGGCCAGTACGGCGTGGTCGACAAACAGGTAGTCAAGTCGATTGCTTCGACCGGGGCCACTATAGACCCGATCAGTTGGATGGTGCATGCGCCAAGCATCCATGACGCCGAGTGCAGTGAGCCAAGCAATGCATTCCGCTTTGCCAGCATTGTGGTCAGGGCGAGCTCGAGCTGCGTCCAAGTGGTCGTCTAGAGGTAGATTGAAGTCGCCACCCACAAAGTGAATACTTCCGTCTTCAAAATCACGGGGCAAATCGTCGAAGAACGATGCGCGTGAGTGAGCGATGACAGGAGCGTAGACGTTGTGGAAGTACACTGGAACGTCGTCCCAAAGTGTTCGCACCACCATATATCTTCCAGGACGGTCTTGGGTGGTCAGGTGACGGAGGTAATGGAATCCAGGCATGGATTCGTGAAAGTATGATGCCACGCCACAGCGACGGTTGTTGAGGGAATCAACTCGAGCTGCGCGGAGATCGTTGAAAAAGAGCTTGTATCGGTTGACACCAACTTCATTGTTCAGATGGAGTTGGAAGGATTCGAGATGATTGGCGTTGTTGAGTTTGGTTTCTTGAAAGAAGATGGCTTGAGTCGGGGATTTTAATCGCCGCGCAACAAGATGTCCGTTATCCTTCAGCCCATTGAGGTTGGCAGTAGTCAATTCGAGTATGGGGAACTTGGTGAAGAGACCCGCCGCGACCACCTTAGCCACGGTTGGCG
>NW_009798333.1:299433-302595 GCF_000520075.1 Aphanomyces astaci | reverse complement strand
CAAGCGTCGGTCACACGTAGGGCTGCAAGCCATTCCAAACAGTTGATATAGTCTAAGCGGGTCGTTTTGTGTGGCCCCGAATAGGTACGATCCTCATCGTGATGCATGCGCCAAGCGTCGGTCACACGTAGGGCTGCAAGCCATTCCAAACAGTTGATATAGTCTAAGCGGGTCGTTTTGTGTGGCCCCGAATAGGTACGATCCTCATCGTGATGCATGCGCCAAGCGTCGGTCACACGTAGGGCTGCAAGCCATTCCAAACAGTTGATTCGGCCCACGGTATGTACGTGGTGCGGTTTGTCCGCGTCAACGCACATGTCCAATGGTAGGTTGAGATCTCCAATGACTACGTGTATGCTGTCCTCTGGAAAGTCGCGTGGTAGACTGTCGTAAAATGCGACCCGTTCTGTTGGTTGAACAGGTGCATATACACAGTGGAAGTATACATGGGTCTCCTGCCAATGGGTATTGACCACCATGTATTTGCAGGCGACGTCGAGCTCGGTCATATGCCGGAGGTCCCGGAAGCCTGGGACAGTGTCGTCAAAGACCAGGGCGACGCCACCGCTACGATGCGCTGTGTCCTCGATTAGCGCGGGGACATACTCGGGGTTGGCACGGGGGTTGTTCACAGCAATAAAGCATTTTCCGTGCCCGAGAGCGTGTTGAATGTGGTAGGTGAAAGTGGACAGGTTAGGTGAAAGTGGACAGGTGATGGCTGTCTCTCAGTTTCGTCTCTTGTAATGCGACAATGTTTGCCTTGCGCATGATGCGCTCGACAAAAGGTATGGCCGTTGTCGACGGGGGTGATGCCGTTGATATTACAGGTGAGCAGTTTGACAGATGGAATAGGCTGGGTGTGATGAGACTGTAGGCGGAACTTAGTACCGACGCGCTGGCAGCGCGAGACCCAGTTGGACTAGTCGAAGGATACAGGCTGTTCCCGCCTTGACCACCGACAGTGTTTGATCCTCGTCGTAGACGTGCTGCCATTCACGCATGGCGATCAGCTGCATCACGAGTCCATGGTTGGACTAGCTCAGTTGGTAGTGCATCAGTCTTTTAACCCAAAGGTCCCCGGTTCGAATCCGGGTCCCGCCATTCTTTTCGACGAATTCAAAAACCGTCACGCGAGGGATATCCGGATGAAGAGGACCCGCGGTTCGGTTAAATATCCGGGTCGTGAAAACACTGTAAACACAACCAACACCCCACCGAGTGAGCCCAATCAGCCGGATAACGCTAGAAGGCAATATTGAGTTAGGAATAATATCCGGTTAAAATTCTAATAAACCTCCATTGACAATGAGCTACAGTCTGCACAATAAGTATAGACGCACCGCAAAATTTTGGGTTCACAAAAGATCTGCCGATGCTGCAGCCACGCTAGTTGTATGTGCAGAAATGTACTAAACCCAAACGGCATTCCCCAAAGGAAACAGTGGCTGCTCATTGCCGTTCACAAGAAAAACCAAAATTTCGAAAATTTGGTTGCACAAAAAGTATAGACGCACTTTGAATTCGAAGCTTCTATTGGATATTTTTTGCACTTTTTAGCCAATTATTAGCCTCCAAATTGGTACACATGTTTTACAATCATGACGAGCTACCACCAGCAATCTCAAGACGGGAAAAACGACCCCCAGGGATGCCAAGGGGGCCAAACATCACCGAGCAAGAGAAGGGCCAGATAATGGCTTTTCTTCAGCTTAAAAAGAGCTATCGCTACATCGCCAAAGCAATCCAGCGAAGCGACAAACTTGTACGTTCGTTTGTCCGAAGTATTGGCCAACCAGTACCGCAAAAAAGGCATGGGAGACCCTTCAAGCTCAAGCGCCGTGACGTCCGACGTATCTTTCGCCTCGCCACCCGCAAGAACATGTCCTTGCAAGCAGATTTCGGCTGCACTAGAGGGTAAAGTAACACGAAACACTGTTCTTAACGTGTTAAAGGCGTCTAAATTCGCCAAGTACATCAAGCGCCGGTCCGGTCCACGACTCACCCCCAAGCACCGAAAAGATCGTGTCGAGTTCGCAAGTCGCTACCTCAACAAGGCTGCTGAATTGAAGGCTACGTTATTTACGGACGAAAAAAAGTTCAACCTAGACGGCCCCGACGGTTGCCAGTACTACTGGCACGACTTGCGCCAGGATGTGGAGACGTACTCGAAACGTGTCGCAGGAGGTGGCTCGGTTATGGTGTGGGGTGGCATGAGTTTTTACAACAAGACCTCGTTAGCCTTCCTGGAGGGTCGCCAAAACTCCCGAAAGTACCAAGAAACCCTGCGATCGCACCTGTTGCCCGCAATGCGCGAGCTTGTTGGCTTGGTCCCTAACCATGAGGCCATTTTTCAACAAGATAATGCCAGTATTCATCGTTCCCACTCCACCATGGCCTACCTTGCTGAAATGCCGTGGCCAACAATGCCTTGGCCTGCCAAGAGCCCCGATTTGAGCCCAATTGAGAATGTTTGGGGCGTTCTCGCGAGGAAGGTCTATGAAAACGGTCGTCAGTTTGAAAGCAGAGCCGAATTGAAAGCTCAGATTGAAAAATCATGGGCTGAAATCGATCAGGGGTACCTATCTAAGTTGGCTGAAGGTATGCCAACACGAATGGCCCAAGTTATCCTCCGCCGTGGTCAATGTATCGATAAATAAATGTATCGATTGAGAGTGCGTCTATACTAATTGTGCAACCAAATTTGCGAAATTTTGATTTTTCTTGTGAACGGCTACAAGCAGCCTATATTCCTTTTGGGGAATACCGTTTTGGTTTATTAAATTTCTGCACGTACAACTAGCGTGGCTGCAGCATCAGCAGATCTTTTGTGAACCCAAAATTGTGGGGTGCGTCTATACTTTTTGTGCAGACTGTATTCCCCCCCTTCCATACGGGTACCGGATGACACGCCAGTATCGTAAACAAACACATGATTATACTCCCTTGCGATCATCCCAACGAATACTGGTCCTGGAAGCCCATGTGTTTTCTATGTGGTTTTCGTGAAAGTTCTGTGTATTTCGTTATTTAGTGTGTGATAAAAACGGGTCTCGTTGGGAATCGGTGTGAGGGGGGTTCGTGGTGGCGGCGGCTTCGCGGCTAGAGCCCTCCTTCCAGCTGTGGGTGGACCTTAACCCACTGTCCCTGCGTTGCGATCCGCCG
>NW_009798333.1:292645-297994 GCF_000520075.1 Aphanomyces astaci | reverse complement strand
CGGCATCAAGCTAATCGGCCTGTAGTTGCCAGGGTCTGCACGGTCGTTCTTCTTGAACAGCAACACAACCTCACTGGTACGTTGGCATTTCAATAATGTGCCTCGGTTCAACTGATAGTTGAAAACGATAGCCAGGATTTCACCAAACACCGCCGGTGCCACCTGGTAGAAGCAGGCAGAATACCCGTCGGGACCTGGTGTGCGGTGTGGGGTCATGGTTTCGATGCTGGTCTGAAGGTCTGTCCCGGTAACGTCCTCCTCAAGGGCATTCTTATCCTCGACTGTTAATTTTCTCCGTAGGACACGAAGGAAACGACGGCGGGTGGCTCGATTTGGAGGAGTGGGGCCATCCTCACGCATAACACCCGTCCAGTGGGCGACGAATTCTTTTTGGATGATGTCCGGGGCTGACGACAACGTCCCATCGCGTTGTCTCACTGATCTTACGGGAGTTTTGTAGAGAACTTTGGTCGGTGGACGGAAGAAATGGGTCGTGGAGCGCTCATTCTTGCTCGCGTGGACGTCAAAGTTAAGGTCAGAGTAGTATAATTTCCACAAGTCCTCCGATTCGAGGAAAATTTTCTCCTCCTCCTCGATATCTTGGAGATTTGACAACCCCTCGCTGTGTAGGCGCCGCGCTTCCGCCAAGCGTACGGCGGAGGCTGTCTTTTCTCGTGAAAAATGCGATTTGACGTGGCGGTGGGCTTCTTGGAGGAACCTCCGTGTACGTTTCTTCCAAGCATGCCACACAACGCCTGGGTTTTGTGCGTCGCGGAGGACGACGAGGAGTCTTGAAGCCTCCGTCGCGATGGCCTCTCGCACCTGAGGGTACTGTAGGAGTTCCTTCGGCAGTTTCCAATATCCTTTCCCCATCGTTTGATGTGTGTCCTCTAGCACGAGTGTGTGGATCGCATGTCGCCAGCTACGTGTGCGTCCGGCCGTTTGTAGTCGCTAGAGACGTAGCAGTCTCTGACAAGGTGTGTATCGGCAAGGATATAGTCTAAGCGGGTCGTTTTGTGTGGCCCCGAATACATACGATCCTTATCGTGATGCATGTGCCAAGCGTCGGTCACACGTAGGGCCGCAAGCCACTCCAAACAGTTGATTCGGCCCACGGTATGTACGTGGTGCGGTTTGTCCGCGTTAAGGTACAGGTCCAATGGTAGGATGAGATCTCCCATGACTACGTGTATGCTGTCCTCTGGAAAGTCGCGTGGCAGACTGTCGTAAAATGCGACCCGTTCTGTTGGTTGAACAGGTGCATATACGCAGTGGAAGTATACAGGGGTCTCCTGCCAATGGGTATTGACCACCATGTATTTGTAGGGGACGTCGAGCTCGGTCAGATACCGGAGGTCCCGGAAGCCTGGGACTGTGTCGTCAAAGACCAGGGCGACGCCACCGCTACGATGCGCTGTGTCCTCATTTAGCGCGGGGACATACTCGGGGTTGGCACGGGGGTCGTTCACAGCAATGGGTATTGACCACCACGTATTTGTAGGCGACGTCGAGCTCGGTCAGATGCCGGAGGTCCCGGAAGCCTGGGACTGTGTCGTCAAAGACCAGGGCGACGCCACCGCTACGATGCGCTGTGTCCTCATTTAGCGCGGGGACATACTCGGGGTTGGCACGGGGGTCGTTCACAGCAATGAAGCATTTCCCGTGCCCGAGAGCGTGTTGAATGTGGTAGGTGAAAGTGGACAGGTGATGACTTTCTTTCAGTTTCGTCTCTTGTAACGCGACAATGTTTGCCTTGCGCATGATGCGCTCGACAAAAGTATGGCCGTTGTCGACGGGGGTGATGCCGTTGATATTACAGGTGAGCAGTTTGATAGATGGAATAGGCTGGTTGTGATGAGACTGTAGGCGGAACTTAGTACCGACGCGCTGGCAGCGCGAGACCCAGTTGGACTAGTCGAAGGATACAGTCTGTTCCCGCCTTGACCACCGACAGTGTTTGATCCTCGTCGTAGACGTGATGCCATTCACGCATGGCGATCAGCTGCATCACGAATCCATGGTTGGGTAAGTACTCTACCAACCGTCCCAAAATACTACCCCCCAAGGCTGTGCGTAGGATGAGCAGCAAAGTGTTTGGAGTGAGGAGGCGGCCGCTACCAGATGGAAGCCAGATTACTGGTTGCCCGGTCAAGCACAGCAACCATGCATCCTTCTGGAAGAAGGTAGGCGCCATGATACTCAACCATAGTTCAAAGAGGGAGAGAGCATCCTCTACTAGGAACCGGGGAAGGGGCACGGGATCGCTTGCGTCATTTACAGCATCCGCGAGAAGTTCCTCGCGGCGGTGCTGCAATTGGCCAGACCCAAGCTTCGATTTCCCATAGAAGTGCTTGTAGGTATCCGAGAATGATTGCACCTTCCGCCCCGTGGAAGCTCCAAACCATCGCTGCCATGTAAATGCAATTGGATCACTGACTCCAGTTGTGTAGGGTGAGATTTTGCCATGACATGTAGTGCCACATTGGCTGATAGGTGCTTCTTTTGGACCTGGGTCCACACTCTGTATGGCCTTAAGAACGAGCTCAGATATGTCACTGAGGTTATCAGCGACCGCCTCTGCAAAGGTTCGATCCGTGTCCGCAAGTTCCTCAGCATGTAGTTGTTTGATTGACTCTTCCAGAATCGTTTGTAGTCGCTCTAGTGTCATCGATTCGACGTCGAATGACAGGGTGCTCTGGACTTGGTGCATTGTAGTGACACATTGGTTGCGAGTCACGTCAGATATCTCCTGCCGATGAAAAGTAGGAATCATTGTGACGATATCCTGGTCTTTCCTCCATTGGAGGGTGTCAAATCCTCCAGTGTGGGCGCGAAGGTCGTCAAAGAAATTCGGCGTCGCATATCCCGCCAGTGTTTTTGGCGGTGAGCGAGTCGGTTCCTTGCGTTTCCTGCGTCCCGACAACACTTGGTACGGTACGTCCACTTCCATGGACTGATTGTTGTCCATCAATGTGTCCTCAGTGTCCATGTCAGCCTCCGCATCATCCTCGAACACGCTTACGTATTCGCTAGTGACTGGTCCGATAGCGCCGGTGGAAGTTTCGGGTCGAATAGACTGCTGAAGCGTCGAATCGAATTGCCGTAGTTGAGGCCGAATTTCTGAGGTAATACTCTCGGTGGGCGCAACGTGTTCCTTTGGTTGTATAGGCTTGGTGCTCTTTTTGGCCATTTTTGACGTGGCCATAATGGCATTTCCAATTACCGACGATTTTGGGCCAGGGGTGTTGACAGTTTGATCGTCCGGTGTCCTCGTGTGGGCGCTTTACCTCGATGTCCACACAGTGCGACGAGACCCTGTTAACCCCGTGGAATGGAGTCCCTTTAGTTCCTTTCAAGTACACACGGTAGTAGAACCGCTGGTATTTAATTAGGTTGATTGGTTCTCCATTGATCCGTAATTGGTCAGGGATAGCCGCGTCCGAGAAATAGATACGCCATGCGTTCGTGTGGCACCCAGTCCCAGGAATGACAGCACGATGGCTGTGGTAGACTACATCGACGCCGAGCTGGGTCAGCTTGCGGTAGAATTGCGTTGCATCAAAGTTGTCGCGGACACCAATAATGTCCATGAAACATAGGGGGTCCAATGAGTGCTCCTCCTGCACAGGGATGAGGTACTTCTTGCCCATAATTGACAAGGTCTGTCCCCCAAGTGCTTTGCGGGCATTTGAAGTTGTCACTGAAACCATAATTCCACCACGTCCGAGTCGAATGACTTGGACGAACTCAGAAAGCAGCGATTTCACGGTGTCTGTTTGCGCACTAGCAAAGAGCGAGGACATAATGGCCTCGTGCGACTGGTTAGCAAGTGCATAACCAGAGGCTCAATATATAATTGATAACCTGTAACATTGGATGTTATGTATTATAACATGCTTTTTGGCGACATATCATACTCATGCTTAAGGATAATCGCAGCTTTCTGGTTCCGGAGGATGTGTCTGGGGATAGTTACTTCGGTGTCGTCGCCCTAGGGTCCAAGGAATTCCTGCTTCGAGTGGTAAACGTTCGTCCGCAACCTTCCACGGACGTGATGAGTTTGGCACGGGCTGGGTTGGAAACTGACGCCGAGCTTAGCGAGTTGCTGCGTCCGTACCTGGCGGTGGTGACTCGGCGGCTGCAGAAAAGTCTGTCGATTGACTCATTTCTCAAGGAATTACATGACTTACTGGAAGGAATCGTGCGGGGCCCATCTTATGCCTTTGTGGAGCCTCCCAAGCTCTCGTACTACGAGGCGTTGTTGCAGGACGTGGCCACCATTGGTTGGGACCGTGTCTTGGAGGTCAACACCGACGACCACGGGCACTGGAACGGGCTGCATGTTCAGTTGGTGGACTCGCATGGCCGGAAACACGCCGTGTCCTTCCGCATGGACGCCAGCTACCCGTCGTCCCCGCCCACCTGTGGCGTCGACGTGCCGGAGCCGATGCCGCCGCTGCAATGGTCGCCTCTCAAGCCGCCATCCCTTCAACATGCCATCGACCAGGTCTTTCATCTATTTCTTTTCTTCTCATTTAAATACTCAAACAACAACAAGCAGGTTCAAGCGCACTTGGAAACGTTCCAGGACTTTTGGGATGTGCTCGACGACATTGACAAAAAGTGCTGCGTGTTAGAACCGGACCGGCCCACCCGCGGCTGCAAACGGCGGCGACTGGCCCTCCGTCCGTCCGTGTCGATCCAATTCGACGTGCCCGACCCCGTCCTCCCCCGAGCGCTCGTGGACGTGGTCTGGTTTGGGAACGACGCGGCGGTCACTCCGCTGCGGGAAACCCTGTACGCAAACCTGTCGAAATGGAAGCCCGCCGACAAACTGCGCCGGAACCTCGAGCGCGTACTCGGCGTGCGCTTCCCGTCGCCCCGGACCGCCGCCAAGAACGAGTTTGCGCTGGAGTGCGGCATCTGCTACGCCCACCGCCTCGACGACCGGATTCCCGACCGCGTGTGCGACTCGGCCAACTGCGCGCGGTCGTTCCACGGGTCATGCCTGTTGGAGTGGCTGCAGGCCATCCCCACCTCGCGCAAGTCGTTTGGAACGGTCTTTGGGTCATGCCCGTACTGCCGCGAGCCCATTTCGGCCAAAGGTGTATGAGGTCTTTTGCTTGGAAAATAGGAACTATATGAAGGAATCCGTGACAGTCGATGTAGGAATGCCCTGGATGTCAAAATATATTTGGATTTGAAATTTGGAGTATTCATCAATATTTTGCTGCCAAATATCGCGCGTTTTTTTTCGCCAAAAAGTAGAAAAGACGTTGTCAAGGGGCTTAAAGTTGGCAAGAACTGAGAATGATAGATCTTCGTTCGAAATCAGGTTGATCCAGTCAG
>NW_009798333.1:243807-291413 GCF_000520075.1 Aphanomyces astaci | reverse complement strand
CAATAATAGTTGACAACCAAATCCTTCGAATTACTTCGGAACCAAATATAATTTTCGAAATATTACAATTCATGACAACCAAATCCTTCGAATTACTTCGGAACCAAATATATTTTCGAAATATTATTGGGGCAAAAATCGGGGTGTGGTCCAGACCCAGTGACAAAGTACTATTAATAGTAAGATTAAATAGTAGTGTTTCGTCCTTTACCCACCACTTGGACTTTTGTGCTGATTTACCCTTCGATGGATTTCTTGCGATCATTGATTGGCTACTTGATTCGTGTTCTGTGTTTTGATTCGTCAATCGATTGTCTGCTGATTTGGTTCTTCTGGTCATTGATCTCGAATTTCGAAAAATCGACAATACAATAGCACAACGTTACGATAAAATCCTTAACATGGTAATATACTATTCATTGTAGTATTAGAAATAATATTAGGCGCGAAACAACTTGATCACTTGGCAAAGGGTGGCGCGGCAGACGGGGCACTCACCGCCCGCGCCCATGACCGCGTTGGCACAGTCCATGCACATGACGTGATGACCGCACGGCACGCAGACGGCTTCGATGGGTCCGTCAAAGCACACGACGCACTCGTCCCCCGACGGCGGCGGCGGCGCCACTGCCGGCTTGACCACTTCTTCAAAATGAATCGATTCCATGGACGGGGCGCTGGGCGCGGCAAGTGCAACGGCCTCATGCGGCGGCGGGCGAAGCGCCAAGGATCGCCCAGGTGAGTTATGACGATGCTAGATCGTAAATTAGCTACAGAAGCTAAGGGTTACAGATGATCACAACGTACCGCCCCCACCACGAAAAAGTGGCTCCATGAGTCGTAGCCGTCGGCGTCCACGGCGGCAAATTCCATGGACGCCAACGCGTTGAAGCCGTGGACGTCCGTGACGGGCGCGGCGACGGCCTTCTTGCGGCATGGAAGGGAGAATGCAAACTGCTTGCTGTTGAAGATCTTTTGCTTGCTGTTGAACGCAATGTCGTCGTCGATGCGCGCGAGTACAAGCGACCTAGAATTTTAGAATACATGCGAATAAATAATAAATGAAATAAATAATAATAAATGAAAATAATAAATGAAATAAATAAAAGTAGGTGGCAGTGTCGTACGTGGGGGTAAACGACCGCGTCCACTCGGACGGGTGTCCTTTTTGCGCGGTGAAGCCATAAAACACCATTTCGACGTACGAAGGAAGCGCGGTCTCGAGAACGACGCAGTACCTAATGGGATCCATGGAAGGTCAAGCGACGGCTTGCAGATCAAGGGACGCACGCACCGCCGCTTCCAAGACTGGAGCGAGCTGACCCCGAGTATGTTGGAGGCAAAGTTGTCAGTGCTTTCGTAGAGCCACCCTTCAAAGATCGTGCATCGCTAGAACACCAACGTTCGGAGAACGATGATGGGTGGATGGATGGAGAAGGTACAGTAGTAACGTCACCGTACCTGTTCAAGCATGTCGATGCAGGTAAGGAATCGACTTGGAGCGAACTCTTCGTCATGGAAACGAGTTCTTGCGGCATCGAGGGGGGATTGCAATCTGTGGTTCAACCGACACGCGGCAACGCTTTGTTGGAGGAGGTACCGGACAACTTCGGCTTGGCCTTGGAAACATGCATGATGGAGAAGGGTATTCCCATTTCCATCTGCATATGCGGGAAACATCGCGTGAAATATAGGGTGTTGCAGCATCATATGAAGACATTCCACATGTCCTTCGCGGCACACCACGACAAGGGGCGACCGGCCAGCGGCGTCGATGTAGTTGGCAGCTGCTTGGACTTGTTCCGTCGAGTGTTGCAGGAGGTATGCGGCCACCGCAGCATGATCTCCTTTCTTGGCCAGTCGTAAGAGCTCGTACTCTGGCTGTACAAACGTCCACGCCCAGTCTACCAGCGACGGAATCATTTCGAAGAGCCCCATGATGCGCTAATGTCAAATCGGGAGAATGGGAACTTGCGGTGTCAGAATGTCGGTCCTTGCACTGAATAACCATGGTACTTTCCACCAATCAAATGCATCAAATCCATAAATGTGAAACCGTCGATGAAACGGTCGTAACAGGTGGATTTTAGCACGCAGCTCATGGGACTGTGTTGCAGTGGCCATGGCGCGGTGATGTCCGAGACGGCCTTTGTGTTCGAAGGCAACGCGTACATTGGCAAGGGTTCGCACTCCAAGGTGTTCCGGGCCAAACACAAGGCGTCGGGGGACGTCGTGGCCATCAAAATGATCGTCAAGGACGCGGCCCGACACGAGTGGCAGCATGAAGTGTCCGTCATGAAGATGCTGGACGTCCATCCGAACGTGATTGAGCTCAAAGGAACGTACGAGACGGTATGGATCCCATACATCCTTCATCCTTAGTTACACCTGCGTCTAGGACGAGTTTGTGTGCGTGGTCATGGAATACGCGAGCGGTGGTGAACTTTTCCAGCTCCTCATTCGAGTATGCAAAGTGCAATGTGCACTTGAAGTTCTCACAGTCGGGTATAGGATGGGGCGTACTCGGAAGAAATCGCTCGGAAATTCACTCGCGATACGCTGCTGGCGTTGGAGTTTCTGCACAACCAAGGCATCGTCCACGGCGATCTGAAGCCAGAAAACCTGCTGGTCACATCCAAGCATGCGCAGAAGGCGCGCGTGAAGCTCGCGGACTTCAGCATGTCAGCTATCATATCGGTACAGTTCCAAACCAATCTGTTGTTGATGACCACGGGATGCTCTGCAGGCCAAGCGCCTCGTGGACAAAGATGGCCTCACGTGGGCGTACTGCGCACCTGAAGTGCTTGGGGCGGCGGACGACGACGCGCCTTACGCCGCGAACTCCAAGCGCGACATGTGGAGTGTCGGCGTCATCCTGTACATTATGCTGTCCGCCATGCACCCGTTCGACCCCAATGGCCGGTACAGCAAGGAGTACGTAAAGGTCTAATGGTGAACTCTTACGACCATCACTTTACTACTGTACCCTAGAGCCATCGTAGCCGGTATTCTGACGTTTCAGATGGTGAACCTCGAGACCATGGGATGGGGCGATGTGTCCGCGGACGCTAAGGACTTGATCCGACGCCTGCTGTGTCGAGACCCGACGAAGCGGTTGTCGGCGAAGGAAGCGCTGCAGCATCCATGGTTTGCACATGAATCGGCGCCGACCCTGCCTCTCCAGTGTTCGTTGCGCGGAGGCCTCAACGTGTATGTGCGAAGCATGCACGCGCGGTTCCGGGTATGTCCGTTGTTGCATGCAAATGACTTGTGCGATGATGCGTACTCATGTAAAGAGGTAGACGAGTGTGGTGGTGGCGATTGCCGCGAGGAGGTTTAGCAGTCTACACAAGAAGGCCGACGACACGTCGACGCTGATCAAGCCCGAAGACGTGGTCGTGACGCACCAAGCCGTCATTCGACAGGAAACCATGGAGCCCATTCACGAACCTAATTCGTCACAGAACCGAGAGACGACACCGCCGCCTTCCCCGGACAGCGCGGCGACATCGGCAGCGACCACGCCAGTACCACCTCCGTGACCACCACTACCACACGCTCGATGCATGTCAGCACCCAACCTTGTGTGCAAATTACCTGCGAAAAAGAGTACTTGACGTTAAACATAAATAGAAAGAGGTTTCTTGCTGCGTAAACCAATCAGTGAAAGGAGCTCTGGGGCGCCGCCATGAATACCCACGACGACCATGACCTGTTGGACGACGACTCGGACTCGATCAAGTCGACCAAGTACCGCTTAGATCAGACGGGGAAGAACGAGAATGCGCGGCGGCGCGCGGTGCAGAAGCTCGGGAGCGAGGACATCGCGAATGAGTATTCGGAGAAGTTCAACGCGCTCAGTCGCAGCATCAAGGACCCCGAGTTTGTCGTTGCGGACGAGATGATCAAAGACCTGTTGATGAAGGACTTTTCGCAGAATGAGATACGTCAGCTCCTGCATGTGGGTTGTGGCCGCATCATTCGTGTCGAAAAGGAGTACAAGCTCGGCATCAAGCCGACTGCGGAAGAGGTCGCGGCGAAGGAAGCAACCCGGACTGCGCCATGGGGCGGCAAGAAGGCCAAGGAAAAGCGCGCGCGCACCACGACATCTGCGTTGGAGGCGCAGTACTCCCGTCTCGAAGTGCTCAACATGAAGTCGCTCAAGTCGCTCCATCTCATGCTGCGCGATCGCCGCACGCCGCACGCGCAGTTCAAGCACTTTGCCGACCGGCTCATGCGGTTGATAGAAGCGACTCCTTCTCCTTTTCTAACGCTTCCCATGTAGCATCTTGGCAGAGGAATCCCTGGCGTCCTGCGCCATGGAGTACGCGACGGTGTGGACGCCCACCGGCGCCGAGTACTCTGGCATGGTGCCTACCAACAATGTGTGCGCGGTGTCCATAATTCGAGCGGGAGATGCTTTGCTTGATGCAGTGCTGCATTGCGTGCCGAGCATCGCCGTGGGTACGTCACTCGCTCGCTCACTCGTCATCTGTTCTTGGCTTATCATATCGAAGGCAAAATCCTCATCCAGCGAAACGAAAACACGATTGAAAAGTCGCCCATCTTGTTCTACTCCAAGCTCCCGCCGCGGATTGCCGGGTATGGGCGCGTGCTGCTGGTGGACCCCATGTTGGCGACAGGCGGAAGTGCCAAGCTCGCGATTCAGGTACATACCAACCACTGTCCAAATGGCCACGAATTCCTTCCAAATGGCCACGAATTCCTTCCAAATGGCCACGAATTCCTTCCAAATGGCCACGAATTCCTTGTTATCCAATGGCCACGAATCCCTTTTAGACATTGATCAATGCGGGCGTGGAAGAGCAGAACATTGTGTTTGCGAATGTCGTGGCGTGCCCCCATGGCATCCACGCCGTGTTCGAGGAATTCCCCCATATCAAGATCATCACGAGCGCTTTGGATCCAGATCTGAACGAGTACAAGTACATCGTACCAGGCTTGGGCGACTATGGAGACCGGTATTATAACACGCTTCTTTAAGGCTTTTTCGTTTGTGAAAAGTTGATGTTGTACGACCCGGTCGTGGGGTCTTGGACCATCTGGAAGTTGTCCGTGCTCAGGCCAAACTTGCCCAAGATCGTGTTGCCAAAGCCCTTGAGCTTGTCCAGCATCTCCGCCTTCATCTTCTCCTGTCGCTCCGCCACCACCGCCGACAGACGCTTCTCTGCGTCGATGGCGGATGGGATTGTGGCGTCGATCTCGAGCACCGCCTTGACATCTACATACATATCATGATGAGTCCAGTGGTATGGAGAAGCGAGAGAGATGCAGAAACCTTGGAGCGCTTCGTCCATCTTGTCCAACTTCTCGTACGCTTGAGAGCGGCGCATGTACGCCTAGGCAAATGATGACGTCATATGTGTCGCTGGTTTGGAGGTAGTTTGTACCTTGACATATTTGGGGGAACTTGTGATGGCCATGGTGCAGTCTTCGATTGATTCCTCAGGCCGGCCCTACATGATGAAACAGCGTGAGGAAGGCAAGACGTGGATGACGGTGGTGGTGACGTACCAAGTGGAGAAGACACGCCGCACGGTTGCTAAAGTACACGGCCTATTGCGGTCATGTAGGGACGTTGCTCCGAGTTGTGACGATCATGAGAAACGGACTGTACCTTGTTGTACGCATATTCGTCTTCTAATGGACAGAGGCGAAGGGCCTTTGAGTACAAGTCGTAGGCATCCAAGTATCGACCTGCTTTGAAGAACCTACACCAAACAACCGCGCATGTGAACTCGCATGCGATGGCTTCGTACACGTACTCGTTGCCTTGTTCCTTCGCCTCAGACGCCTTCTTCACATCCTTCGTCTCCACACTCAACTCGTCCATCAGCTCATTCAAGTCATGGACATCGTCGTTAGGCTCGACTTCCTTCGCTGCCTTCTCGGGCACGTGGGACGTCTCCTCGAGAATCTCAAAGCGGTCACTCATGTCTTCGCTTGTGAAAAATCTCGAAGGCAACAGCGCGATAAATCCAAACCCCCCACAACATAATATATATATTTAGGGTAATTAGATCAAATACCCCATATTTAGCATCTTTTATTTAGGGTTAAAAACCCTAAATACAATGTACAAATTCAACGGTTACACCTTTTTGCGCTTTTTCATCGCGAGCGCGTTCTCGGCGTCCTCCTGCTCCTTCACGGCCACCTTCCGCGTGGCCTTCTCGAGCCACCCGCTGGCCTTGTTCTGCCAGCTTTTCTCCTGCATGCGCAAAGTGTTCATCATGTCCTTCCGCAGCGCCAGGAGCCGATGCGCCGTCAACGCTTGCCGGTTGATGATGCCGGCCTCGCTGAGTGCAAGCTTCCGATTGAACGCGTCCTGCTTTTGATTCTCTTTCTCGCCTGCCAACACCTCGGCGTCGTCGCGTTCCTTGCGCCGATCGTCGTCCATCTTGACCAAGTACGCGCGGTGCTCTTGCAGGAGCATGGGTGGCACACGCCCGCCGTTGTCGGCCTTGGCTTGCTTTTGAATCTCGAGAAACTCGACTTCCTTCCGCTTCTTTTCTTCGAGCAGCTCGGTTTCCCGCGCCGTGACCTTGGTCTTGAGCGCCGCTCGCTCAGATTCGACCATGTTATTGAACAGATCCGACTCCTTGGTCATGGCCGCGCGCTTCTCATTCACATACACGTCCAGCTCTTGCACCATCGCGCGCTTCTTCACGTCAATGTCATCCTCCAGCGCCAGTTGGTCCTCCGTCAGCGTCTCCGCCGTCGACTTGAGCGTCACACCTTCCACGCGCATCTCTTTGCTGAAAAACCAGTCGTCCACCTCGTGCATCTTGGCCGCGACCGCCGCGACCGTCGCCCGCAGCTTCATTCCCTTTTCGCGGAACACCTTGTACTGGTCTTCGCGGGCCTGCCACACCCAGCGCAGCAGCAGCGCCCGCGATGCCTCGGTCAAGTTGACCTTCCAGTGCACGCTCGGGTCGTCGTCGTCCGAGTCTGGCCGCTTCTTCTTTGTCTTGCGTGCCTTCTTGGCTCGCATGCGCTCGGCGTACGCCTCCATTTCGACCCGCGCATTCTCGCGCGGAAATACCCCTCCGAGCCGCTTCCGCGCTGCCTGCAACCACTTGCTCATCGCGCGGCCTTCCACCGACGTCCGGCTCACAACCATCGCCTCAAACACCATGTCCTGCCCGCCGTCCTCTTCGTCCGAGCTCAAGTCGTCGGCGCGGGTCTTGGTTTGCTTGCTACACAGCAGCCAAGAATTAGCATATTAGTTGGCAGTTGAACCTTCTAAATCGATAGAACCATCGTACCCGACGGGCTGTACCAGCCTCGCGAGGCGTTTCTGCTCCAACGCGGACGTGCACACGTTGCAGAGCGTGATAAAGGTCGCGTGCTGGCGAAAGTAGGCTTTCCACAGGTCCGCGTCGGCCTCGGTGTCGCCGTACTGGCCCTCGAAGCCCCTGATAAGTCGGTCGAGGCCGAGCTTGTCTTGTTCGAGTCCGTCGGGTGTGGCGATGTCGACGCTCATCACGTACCCGCCGGCCTCTTGTTTCTGGCACACTTTGCACGTGTCTTCCTTCTTCCCGAGCAGGATCCCGCCGATAAACTTGCCAAACAGCCGCCGTTTTCTGGCTTTGGCGAGCCAGAACAGCGCCAGGTCCTTGGTCGTGCCTTCCACCGGCACGTTGGACCAGTTTCGGCGTTGCTTGAACAGCTCGTCCTCGTCGTCTGAGCTGATGTCGCTGCGGTCGCCCTTGAGTCGCCGGCCCTCGCCCATGTTCATGAGCTCGTTGTAAATGTCACGGACGTACTCGACCGCCGGCTTGCCGTCGTTCAAAGGTCCGGGCAGTTGCAGCGTTCGGGGCGTGAACAGCTCGACCATGTGCTGGAGAATCCACGGCCGGTTCTTCTCAAGAAACCGATGGCGGAATCGCTCCGAGTTGAGCGCTTGCATCTCCATGCGTTCCAGCTCCAAGTCTTCCTGGCGGCCGGCCCCGAGCGCCAGTTTTGCTGCGATGTCGTCGTCGATGGTGCCCCGCAGCGCCCTGGGCACCCAAATACGCAGCTTGTTGCCAATGTAAAACGAGACGTTGGTCACAGCCACACCCATAGCGAACACCATGACCACAATCACGACAAAGAGGCGGTCGCCGAGGGGATTGTACTGCTTTCGGATCCAAATACTCGCGCCAAACATGACAAACAGCACACCAGACGCGTACAGAAACGTGAGAAAGTAGTACTGCGACGAAAAGCACAGCACGTCCACGGTCTGGAACTCCTCTTCGAGCGACTTGTCCTTGACTTTCATGTTCATCTGCCACCGCTCCTTGCGGATCGAGAACCGGTGGCGCTGGTACGTCGCGTACTCGAACGCTTTCCACCCGTGGATCAGCTCTTGCGTGTTCCACAGCACCACGTCCAGCACGGTTGCAAATGGCAACGTGACCATTGAAAACAGAATGTAGTAGCTTAAATCGGTCTCCAAGATCGAGTACAGCGCCGGGATCTGCGTCTCCCGGGCAAACACGTAAATGAACGCCATCACAAGCGGGTTCAGAAACAGCGACGCGGTTTCACCGGCGTAATTGTTGTACGCGTCGATGATGGCTTCGATGCCCGTGGCCTTTTCTTCGATGTCCTGGCAGATCTTGCGCCACTCGGCTTCCTCGGCCGCCTTTTGGTCGCGCGTTCGCCGTCGCTTCTTGCGGAACATGCGATGCAGCTGCCGCTTCCACTTGGGCATCATAGCCGTGCAGTACGCCAGGAACGGGTTAAAGAACAGCCGCTCGATGATCATGATGCTCTGCATGATGATAAAACTCATGACGAACCCGAAAAAGTCGGGCGCCGCCATCGTGATGAGCCCCTCCGTGACCGCGACGACCACTGCCACCGGCTGCGTAAGGAACGCATCCCCCAAGAACGCTTCAAAGAAACTGTCGTACAAGTGCTCAAGGATCTTGTACACGACGAGGAACTGGTAGCAGTTGGTCGTGAACAGCGACGAGTACGAAAACTCCCAAATAAACAGCTGCGTGAGCACCGTGATGGCCGTCACGAGCAGCAAGTTCATGCGCTTCCACAGCAGTGGGTTCCAGTACCCATCTTCGTCTTCTTCTTTGTCGTTGCCGGCGCTGGGGATGTCGCGCAATGCAAATGGATCGGTGGGTTCCATCTGCAGCGCGTTCTGGTTCATAATGTTGTCTTCTTTCTGCGGATCCATGTGATCTGGCAGCATGAGTTTGGCCCCCAGCAGCAGCATGTACACCCCCAGTGCCACCACCGACGTCCCAAGCCTTCCCGCCTTGAATAGCTTGATATGGGCCACGTCCAATGCGCTAATGTACAGCCAGTCGCCGGAAATGTGCTCGAACGAAAACAGATTGGGGTTCACAACCGGGTGCGAAGACTTGAAGACGTTCCACCAAGTGTAGAGAAGCATGGAGCACGCGGCGGTGGGCAGCGTGACGTAGACCATGCCCATCGTCGGCTGGGGCGCCGTGGCCTTGATGAACTGCACGAGTCGGAACGGCGGCGGGTGCCGCATCTTTGTAAACAGCCGATTGATGAGGTAGATAAAGTACTACAGCACACACACACACGAGTGCCCATGTCAGGTCCAACAATCGATGTGAGACATCGTTCGAGTGGTGGTGGTATGATTCTATCTATAGTTAGTTGCATACGTACGCCTTGGACGACCGACCCCGCGCCAATGATTGAAAACAGCATCACATACACTTGGAACGAGAACTGGAACTGATTGAGCAGATCCATCCACGGCAGCGCGCTAAACATGACGCTGAGCGTGTACCCCTTGGACAGAATTTCGCCCGTGACCACGTTCTTCTCACACGGGTAAATGTCTATACAAGAACCAACGAAATAAGAAGTCATGTATTTTACAGATAACAAGGTACCATTTGCGGCGGCATTTAGGACGTCGGCGTCGACGTTCGAGATGACGCACTGGTCGTCAAAGTCGATTTGGGCATTCACAAAGATCTTGTATCCTTTGAGGATTTGGTAATAATGAATCGTGAGCGTGACTGTTTGGGGCACGACCAGCGGGTATCCGTTGCTGTCTGGCCCGACTATCACAAATCAAATTGAAACCCGAACGTTAGAAAGTATAAGTACAAAGCTAGAATCCAGATGTCGTACCACTGACGGTGATGAGGTCCGTGGTGCCAATCAAGTTGTCAAACGTGGAGGTTTGGCCCCAGTAGATGGGCGACGCGACGCTGTCGTTGCCGATAAAGTTGTGGACGGGGATGGGGTACTTTGTCAGGTGGAACAAGGGCGTGCCCGAGTCCACTTCGTACCACCGCGGCTTGTCGGACCCCCCGGCTAAGTTTTCCTCAAACACACACTGTAGGTCGATGCCGTTAAGGTTGAAGACCGAGCACTCGTCCGCCAGCGGCACCGTCATCTTGCGCCAGATGAGTTCGTCCACTTCATGGGTGGCGTTGTACTCGACAAAGTCGCAGTCTGGGTGCGATTCGAGCAGCTTGGCTATCGACATGTGCGAGTCATACCCGGCGCACGCGCTGAAGAAGGGCAAGTACGGCATGGCCAAGTACGTGAGGCCGTTCGGCTGGGCCTTGAGCCACCACGCGTCCGAGAAGGCCACGTCCCCCACACCGTCCGGAACCAGGTCGAGACCGAGAAAGTCGTTCCAGAGGAGCTGCGAGTCGTTGGAGATGGTCGCGCCTAGCATCGCCTGTGCATGTGACAGCCGCGTCAAGCCGTGCCGCCCGGCGAACGACGGGTCCCCCACGAGAATGTCGGACACGCGATCGATGAATACAGACCGCTCCATGTGTGACTGGAACGTCATCTCCTTGGGGGTCCGGACCTTGGACATGGGCAGGTTGAGCGGCAGCGCCATCGCGTCAAAGTCGTCCTGCACGAGTACGCTGAAGAACGAGTCGGTCGTTGGCACTTCGGGCGTGTACCGTGCGCGGGACGGCGTGAAGATGGACACGTCGACGTTGGTCGGGACGAACGTAGCCTCGAAACCGTTGTAGTATAACCCGTGCAGCAACTCGACGACGATCGTGAGCTCGGTCTGCGCCACGGCCGAGATGGTAAACTGAATCATACCGTGCTTATCGTCTGGAAACCCGAGCACGGGGCGGTTCGCGTCAAAGAACACGGGCATGTCGAGGCGTTCGCACGAGCAGCAGCCGGGAACGGGCACAACCGACCCGTCCGGGCGCACACGGCCGCGGGTCTCGCAGAACAAAGCGTTGGCGTCGCAGATGGCCGAGTCACCGTGATACATGGACATGCACGAGTCGTACATGGTTTGTCCGGTGCTGTTGTCGTTGAACGGGTACGTACACCCGACAGGGTCCATGTAAAAGTTGCACTGGTACAAAGGTGGACATGGCTTGCAGTTTTTGTAGATAGAGATCTGGTAGTGGTCGTCGTAGGTCATGTTGCGCTCCAACTGTGTCGCATTGATTGTGACGATGGCCACTTCCAGCGGATCCAGCACGATGTGGCTCACGGGGGCACCCGTGCCCGACAGAAACGTAAAGTCCGAACCTACCAAGTCGACGGGTCCATTTATATACATACATACACATGACAGAACTTTACCGTTCACTTGACGGGCATGGCCCGATGGGACAAGGTCCCGCCGCCGCAACACAACGCCAGCTTTGACACAGTCAAATAAGTTGTCCGACCCCACGGGGCTCACGGTGCCGTTGGGGCACTTGAACATTCGCTGGCATTCGCACATATCGAGCCGAAGGATGTCGTTTGTCGACGGATTAAAGTTGACCCAGTCCAGGAGGCGCTCCTTGTACTGCAGAATGTTCTGAACGCCCGTATACAAGTCAAACAGTTCGTCTGGGGCTTGGGCCGTGTATATCTGTCCTTTGGAGATGGAATGGGGGGCCAGAAACGGCTTCATGTCGCGCGTGATGTCGGCTGCCAGAGATGCGAAGGTGCTGTACACCGTGGTCGAGTACTTTGCAAAGCGCAGTCCATTGGTGGACGACTGGGCCACCCGCCAAGACGCTTGAGCGAAGACGCTGGTGCACGTGTTATTACACTGCCACAACGCGAACAGGTCGAGGGTGACTTGGACTTGGTGGACACAGTCGCACTCGCGGCGCTGGATTGCATTGAACACGTGGCGCCACTTGTTGTCTCGCGCACACAAGAGCTGGCTCTCCAACGCAGCGTTGACCACGCCCCCCGATTCGTTGGTGGTGAATGTATTCAGCAGCTCGGGATCGACGCCGTCTAAGCACCGCTTGTCGTGCAGGGAGAACTCGCGGATGTCGCCTTCGCGGAGGTAGGCGACGTGGTCGACATGTCGAAACGGGTCGGCGTCCGCTGGCGGAATCTGCCGGCGCTCGGCGTCGTTGGCGATCGCTCCCATGTACGGGTCCACGGTACCCGTGGGGCAAAAGTAGTTAGCCGGGCACGCGTGGCGCTTCATGAGTCCTATGCCCGTGGCTTCGGGACAAAAGAAGGACCGCGGACACAGCATGTCGAACTGGCCCATGGGGGACTGCAAGTAGGCGTCCGGCGTGGTGCCGAAGCCGCAGACGTAGCCCGGCGCGCACGGCGTCGCGAGGGCGAGGGCGTCGGTGGTCGCTTCGTTGCAAATGTACCCCTCGGGGCAAATCAGCGCCTGGGAGGTCTTGTCCGAGTAGCAGATGACGTCGGCTTCGCAAGTTCCGGGGAACCATTTGTCCTTGAAGAAGAAGCCGCGGGTGCAGTTTTGCTTGAGGTCGTACAATGTGGAGTGCATGAGGTCGACAAACTGCGACCCACGCTCAAAGTATCCAGGCACGGGAAGCTGGCTCACGTCACCGTACCCCTGATGGGGTGCACCCGTCGCAATGTCAAAGAGCGGGCCAAAGTACTCGGTGAACCGGAGGTACAGCGGACTGCCCATGGGCTGGGGGTTGTAGTAACATTGTCCCGAAATGTGCGGCAGAAAGTGCGGCCCCACGCCAAGGTCGTCGATCCACGGCTCTAACAGCACCCCAAAGTAGAACTGCGAGCCGCGCGCGAGACACTCGGGGACGCTTTCGTTGAGGTTGGTGGGGACGTACGGCAGCGGCAGATCGCTTTGCGAGCACGGATTCGTCATGCCATCCGTGGCGCAGACGGTACCCGGCGGACATAAGATGCACTCGCCCACCTCTCGGAGGCCCCAATTCTTGGACCACGTGCCCTGAGGACATGGCACGCACGTGATACCGTCCGCTTCAAACGTGCTGCGGTAGGTTCCCGGCGGACAGATGGTCGCCACGGCGGTGCCGTCGTCCGGACAGGTCGTTCCAGGCGGGCACGGATAACACTCGACGGTTTCAATTGTAGGGGCGTAGAAGCTAGGAGAGCACAGCGCCGCCTGGACGGTGCCGTTGCGGGCCGCAAACGACCCCTTGGGCGTGGGTATCGGCACCGCCGTACCCGCGGGACAATAAAACCCTGGCGGACACATGCCGATGCCTTTGGGGGAGAAGGACGCGAGTTCGCAGTAAAACCCGGCGGTGCAGTTTTGGGCATAGTCGTAATTGCCCGTCACGACTAGGTCCGAGATGACGCCGCCCAGGCAAAACGTGCCGGGTTTACACGGGTACGGACGCAACGTCGTATCGTTGCGGAACGGATCCGACGTCAATCGACCGGCGTAGCAGTAGTACCCCGGCGGACACCGGAGGTTGGGCGTCGCGAGCTCGGGCTTGGAGCATACGTACCCCGGCGGACACAGCACCGGCTGGATGCGGTTGAAGCCTGGGCAAATGTATCCCTCGGGACAAGGGGTGCACTGGGTTTGCCCTACCATGGCGTTGAACGTACCCGGAGGACACCCCAATGGATCGTACGACCCTGGTGTCGGACAGTAGGTACCCGCCGGACACGGAATCTTGATGCCGAATGGGCAGTAGAACCCCCCCGGACAATCGCCCTGGCCGGACGGACTGTCGCTCCCTTCCGGGCAATACATGCTTTCGAAGCACGGCTGCGGGGACGTGAAGTTTTTCAGCACAGACGAGTTGCCTGCTGTGCCTGCGTGGCAGTACATTCCACGTGGACACGGCACCGGACGCCGAAGTGAAAACAGTCCGTGGTAGTCCATAATGATGTTGTCCATGACGTCCAGCGAAGGCGACACCGCCAAACACGCATCGTCCATGCAATACCGCCCTCGAATCGGTTCAAAGTCCAACGTGGAACTGGACAAGGGCATCTGCTGCAGCTCGAGCCAGAATCGACTGGGAGACGAGCTCAACTGAAGCCCAAAGTCTTGCGTGCTGTTGTCCCAACAGGCAGTTTGGCGGGCCCCAAGGATCGGTTGCGATGCCACCCCGTCGCGGCCTTTCCGGACGGTGGAGCCGCGTTCGGCGTGGGAGTACGTGACCCCGAGCTTGCGCGATGCAAGTCGATGCCCGCACGTCGTGGCAGTCGTCGCCGTGCCTTCCAGACAAAAGTGACCGACGGGGCACGGCTGGTCGGCGGTTTCGATCCCCGTGACATCGCACACAAACCCCGCCGGACAGATGCGGGGCACGTGCAACCCGATATGCGGACAGTGGTATCCAATGGGACAGCGCAGACATTCGGACTGAGACGGGAGCGGCTGGTACGTTCCCCTTGGACACAACGTGTAGTTGGCGTTGCCTTGGCCGGGGCAGTAGCTGCCTCGAGGACACGCCAGCCGACTGCCCTGTGACACGGGAGGACAATAATACCCCGTCGGACACTGACCCAAGTACTCGAGCATGACGCGATTGGATGAAAAGTCAATGCCGTTGTTAGCGACTTCCACAAACAAGAGCTGGGGCGACGCAAAGGTGGGGAGGATGTCGTCCGTGGGGAGGTGGCCGGTTGAAGTAGACGGAAGAGACGCCTTGATGTGTGTAGTTTGCATCGGACACAGCACCAACCAAGACGTGACAAACACTCCTGGGACCGTCGACACGCCGACTCGACACGCCAACAGCGTCGAGTTGATGAAGTTGAGTCCTTGGACAAACAACCCGACATTGGCCGCAGCGTACAACTGGGTCGGTTTAATAGCCGAAACCGTCGCGTCTTGGTAGTACAGGTAGTTGATCCCTGTGAAAGTAAAGTCCTGGTGGTTGTTGGAGATTTCCACCGACACGAGTCGACCTTGCACTAGCGGAAAATGGCGCGCCGTGGGAAAGAGCAACCGGGTGCCCGTGGATGGATCAGGGTACGCATGACGCTGCTCGGACAAGGGCAGGGGTTGGAGGCCGCCGCTGTACGGATCCAGCGGAGGCGTCAGACACGTCAGTTGGAATGGACTTCGAAAGGAAGCCGGTAGGACATGTTCGCCAAACCGACAGACCAAGCCGGATGAGTTGACAAAGCCAGTACCGAAGACATCCACGCGACTGCCGGCGGCAAAAGCCGGGCCAAACACGGGGAAGATGCGACGGAGGGTCGGGCACGGGTAAAAGTAAAATGGATGCCGACTGGAGGTGTAGTCTTGGTTATTGACCGACACTTCGAGCGGGACGGTCCCCGGCTGCAGCTGCGTGGGCGCCGTGCACTGGATGGCGTCGGTTTGGACCCACAACGCCTGCACGACGACCGATCCGAATCGACATCGCAACTCGTCTGTGCGAGGAAATGGGCCGCCGTAGATCTCGACGGAGAAATTCCCCGTCGCAGGGCCCAACGTGGGGGTCACAGACTTGAGGGAGACTGGGGCGTCGTAGGTGAAGGCAGCCGTGGTGGTGTTGGAGTAGCTGCTTCGTTTGCTGTTTGTGGACACGTCTATAAACACTTGGCGGGGCGACTGGACGGACGGAGCGATACAGGTGAGCGTGGTGGAGTTGAAATACGTTGCAGCGGACACCACAGTAGTGCCAAATCGGCAATACAAGGTGGACGAGTTGGTAAAGTAGTCGCCATACACGACCACTTCGGTACCACCAAACACGGGGCCGTGGTTGGGAAAGGTCGAATACACCAAGATCGTTTGAACGTACTGGTACACGACGGTGGACATGGTAGTGTAGTCTTGGCCGTTCTGGGATACCGCCACCGCCACTTTTGACTCGTCAAAGGTCACGCCCGCCCTTTCGACGCTGACTTCAACCTTCGCATTCGACCCTGTCAGCGCACTGGATGTCCGGAGCAGCGCCAGATTGCCCAGTGTATCTGGAAACGACACGAGCCAAGTATACCCTCTCAAGTAGTCGGCAGCGACGGAACGCGAGACTTGGACGGATGAGAGGCCCGGCAGCATCGACAGTTCGTGCTGCAGGGTAGTCTCGTCCACATTGTACGGTAAAGTGGACGTCACTGCCGGAACACAGGACGACGTGTCGATGCCATCGATGCATGTTTGCCCGTATTGTACTTGAAAGGACCCACTGATGGGAGTCGTCTTGGACGGCACGAGCGCCACCGACACCACCAACCCCGTGGTCGGCAGGAGTTGGCCAGTGTTTAGCGCAATGGCGACTTTGTCCACATACGAATCCGTAAACAGAATGTACCACGTGAAGCCAATTTGGCCGTTCAAGGCGACGGTGCGCTCGACAGTCGTCTTGCCCACCGCTGATAGTGCGTTCAAGGCACTTGCAAACTCCAGAGCACTGCACGATGCAGACAGAACTACTGGTGACGCCACGCCCAAGTACGACAGGGTGAATGTTCCAGTGGGTGTTGCCGCCGCGGCGCTGATCGTGACTCGCTGGAGTGCATTGCTCGTGCCATTCACAACCTTGACGAACGTGATATGAGGGGTGGATCCGTTTACTTGAAATATGGGCGAGGAGAGCAAAGCCATCGGACCCGCGTTGGCCAGCGATGTGAACGACACCTGCCACTTGAACGTGTTCAGCCATGGCGAGTGAAGTGTCGTGACGGTCACGCCACCACTCAAACTCGACAGGCGCTGCAACGCAGTGGCCATGTCGGATGCGTTGGCATTGAACGCAATAGGCGACGTCACCTGGCTTTGAAATTGGAGGGCGAACGTTCCTTGCACTGGAATCGTCTGGGGGGTGCCCACCGTGACAGCAATGCCAGGATTGGACCCGGCTAAAAATGAAACTGGTTTGAACACTTCCGACGGGTACGGAATATTGAACGGGAACGTGATGCGCCACTGCATCCCCCCCGTGACAAAGGGGCCACTCCGGGTCACTTGAAACAATCCTTTCGGAATCGACTTGATGTGCTGCACAGCCAGCAACACGGTTTCCGGTGTGGCGTCCCACGGAATCGGCACCGTCGGCTGATCTCGATACCGGAGGACGAACGATCCGCTGATGGGACTCGATCCAGTTATAGTGGGCGTGACTTGTACTGACAACCCGGTGCAATTCAGGGTCGACTGAACCACTGAAATCGGATTGGTAGAAGGGTCGAGTTGAGTCGAAAACGTCTGCAGGAAGGCGTCATACAGCCGAAATTGTACCGTCCAGGCGTACCCCCCCGCACTCAACGGAGGTGATCGCACCACGGATGTACATGCGCGGCAGCTTAACGCGCTCTGCAGCGCCGCCATCAAGTCACCGGCGGTCGCTTGAGGCGTCAACGGCACAGTCGTGCGACCATTCACCGCTACCTGAAACGTGCCAACCACTTGGTTTCCAGTGACTTTGCGGGTCACTTGAACGGCGGCATTCGTGCCCACTAAGAGAGTTTTGTCGATGGTCAAGAGTGGCCACGTGCCTGGTTTGTTGGTGAACGTCACGTCCCACCGCTGCCCGTTGTTTAACACGACAGATGCCCCGCTGACTGTCACGGAGTCTGCGCCCATGACGGCATTGATCGCATTTTGTACGGTTAACGCTGAAGCATTCGGCGCCAACGCCGTCGTCCACACGTTGTTAAAGCCCAACTTGAACGTTCCCGACAGCGCAGAGCTCGTGCTTGTCTGGACAGTGGTCACGCCTTGCGTTGGTCCACAACTGAGCACGGGGATAGGTGCCGAGAGTTGAGTGAACGTCACGAGCCACGGGTTCGTGCCTGATACGTCCAGGGTGCCCAGTTCAGCGATTGCAGACAAGGCCGTGCCAAAGACAGTCGAATTCGCGTTGAACGGAATGGAGCCCGAGGTTTTGGAGGCAAAAGTACACACAAACGCACCAGACGTGAGCGTCGTTGTGATGCGGCGAATCTCCTGAACCACACCAGGGCGAGTAGTTCCAAACACAACGCTGGCACTCCCAGGGGTCAGCCCAGTCGTCACCGCAGTCAGGATCCGACCAGTGGGTTTGGGCGTTGTGAACGTGACGGACCACGTCATGATATTGTTGAGGCCAAACACACCAGAAGTGGACACTTGTACCGGTTCAATCGCTTGCAAAACTCGCTGCACTTCACTTGCGGTGGCGTCGTACGAGATCGGATCGGACAAGACTGAGCCGTCGACAGACAGTCGGAACGTCCCGGCGAGGGGACCCCCCACGCCCGCTTGAAGTTCGGTCATCACAAGACGGACATCGCGGCTTCCAGAGTCAAACAAACTGGGTTTTCCGGCCAGAGTTGTCGGAAGCACTTGAATCATGTTTTGATTCCCCGCCAAAGTCAGAAACGTAATCTGCCACGAGCAGCTCCCGTACACGTCTATGACGGCAGACTTGGACACGGCGAACGTTCCAAAGTTCACGAGCGCGTTCAGTGCATTTTGCACGGCGGTAGCAGACGCATCCGACGGGAGCGGCAGCGTCTGCTGAGATCCAACCTGGAGCCTAAACGACCCGCCGATAAATGAACTGGCTGCCAACGTGAGTTGCTGGATCTCGAGCACTTGGGCTACTCGCGTGGTCGTTGCTCGAACAGTTGCTCCGATGCCTGTCAAGAAACTCACGCCAAGAATATCTGGAATCAAAGACGGAGCTCCGCCAAATGTAACCTGCCAAGAGTACCCGTTCACGGCGGTGGGTCCTCGTCGGGTCACGGACGCCACGGGCACTTGCGTGAGGGTTTGCACGGCAGCCGCCATGGCGGTTTCGGTTGTCGTTAGATACAACGTCGGAGACAACGTGCCCTGGAAAGACAGCTTGAACGACCCGCCTACAGCGTTGCTGTCGGTCACTGGACTGACACTGCTCTGCGACAACGTGCCCGTGACCTTTGCGCCCTGCATCGTCATAGTCGGAATGTTTCCGTTGGCAGCTGAAGTCGACACGAACGTCACGATCCAACTCGCTCCGCCGTTGCAATCCAAGTCGGTTCGCGTGACCAGAACGGGGTTTTGAACGGTTGGAAGCGCTTGAATGGCTGCCTGCACGTCAGTCGCCGACGACCAGACCGGGATGTCCACAGTCGACTGGCCGTTGTAGCTCACCGCGAACGACCCACCTAACGCGGCTGTGCTAGTCACTTGAACAGACTGGACCGACACCAGCGCCGGCACCACAACAACCAGCGATGACGAGTCCACTACCAGCAACGGCAGCAGGCCCGTGTTCTGCAAGAACGTGATCGCCCATACATTGTAGCCAGTTTGGATGGACGTCGTGATGCGCAACGTGCCAACCGTATCCAATGCTTCCAACGCTGCTTGGAGCTGGGCCAGTGGTGAGTTGTACAGTATCGCAGGAGTCTTGGCGCCCTGGAATTCCAACGTGAACGAGCCGGTTTCAGTGGGCGAGATGGGCATCCACAACGCTTGGACTTCGAATTGGCTTGGAGTTAAAGCGGCAGTGTTGACTGTAACAGTGATTTGCTGGACTTCGTGAATCGGCGTCGCGTCAACCTGAATCGTCTTGACTTCGGTCACGGTCGCGGCGACTGTGGTGGAGATGGTGCGGATTTCAGAGCTGAGCGTGTCCACTGTGGGTTGCACGACTTGAATTTCTGGAACATTTTGCCCCGAGATTGAAAGCACTTGCGTTTCAATCAAGGGGGTGGCCCCGGATGTGGTCACGACTTGCACGAGGGGCTGGTCCGGGGCAGCAGACACCACTACATCTTGCACATCAGGCACGTACCCCGACGCAGTCGTCGTGATGCGCTGCACTTGGCCGACCGGATCAAACTGTGGCGTCTGGCAGGCGATATACTCTGGCGAATCTACCAACCCATCCACGACTTTCTCTCCAAATCGACACCATGCCGACTGTGCAAGGTCGAAGTCTCCACCTCGTACTTTAACAGTTGTTCCACCGGTAGCCGGTCCCCACGCCGGCGTCACTCCCGTCAAGTACAACGGGTCAGTATATGTGAATTGGAGGTCGCTAGTGGAGTAAATTTGGTGGTTGTACGTGATCTCAACCGCCACGCGACGAACGGCCGAGCCGACTGCGAGGGGCGGCGTCCGACAAAATACGTGACTGGCATTCACCTGCTCGGCCGGGACCACTTGGCCACCAATGATGCACGCGAACACATCCAGGGGACTGACCGCCGCCGCCATGGCCACCGACAGCAGCGTTCCCCCTGCAATTGGACCCCTTAAGGGGGATACTGACACCAACTGCAGCTGCCATCGGTACTGAAACATCAACCCCGTGGAACTGAAATCCATGCCGTTGACGCTGATTTCCACAGATACATCTCCTGCATCGGACACTTCCGGCGAGATACACTCGAGTCGAGTGGCATTTAGCACACTTCCAGTGACAATCGACACACCAAATCGACAATACACGGACTGGTTCAAAGACAAGGTCATGCTTTGAGGGGCTAGCGTTATTGTGACGGTGGTGCTGCCGTCGACAGGGCCGTTGAGGGGATCCATCGAGTCCAGGACAATCTCGTCGTGGTACGTAAACATGAGCGAGGTATCGACAAAAGCCTGGCCGTTTGTCGTTATAAACAGGGGCACTTTGACCCCCAACGAATCCACGATCGGAGTCCACGTCATCGTGGCGTTCGTTCCAGTGAGAAGTCCTCCCTGCAGCTCCAAATTCCGCAAGTTGGAAGCGTTGGCCATCTTCCACGAGTCCATAAACGTGACCTGCCACTGGTACCCCGATACCAACGACAGTCGAGGACCCACCGTGACCGTGCCAACGCCTGGGAGCAACTGCAAGGCCGCCGCAATCGTTGAATTGGCAGCGTTGAAGGCGATGGGTCCACTGGATTGTGTTTTGTTCCATGTCAGCTGAAAAGAACCACCCAAAGGAGCGTACGATCCACTTTGAACGGTCGTGACGTTGGTTGTGACGGTGGTGCCAGTGACCGTCGATGCATCCACGACAAGCAAAGGCACGTTCCCAGCCGTGGCTGCAAAGGTGATGTTGAACTCGATTGAAAACGTAGTGCTGACACTTGATATGGTAAACGGGGGGGCGATGGGGGCCAGGGCGGTTGCCAACGCGGTGGCGGACAGCGGAATGGCTGCGGTGGAGACGCTGTTGTACGCTACTTTGAAGGTCCCGCCCATCAAAACCCCCCCGGGAACGTCCTGACGGGTTGTCACAGATGCACCAGAACCGGACAACCCACTGCCGTTGGCGACCACGAGCGACGGCGCGGCTGTCGTTAGTCCAAATGTAATGCGCCATACCGTACAAGTAGCAGCAAACGATTTCGTCACCGCTACAATTGGCGGCAGTATCGTCGCGAGTTGGGTTTGAAGGGCTGCCGCGGAGATGTCGACCGCCAACGAAGTCGTGGGAAACCCCAAATAGCTCAATACAAAAGTCCCAGACAATGGGGACGTGCCGGCAATGAGCTTGGACTGCGTCAACGTCACCGATGCCGACGGAACAATATTGGCTTTGTTCACGGTGAGGTCTGGTCTAGGGCCCGCAGACGAAGTCAAGAACGTCACATCCCATACAAATCCTCGCGTATTCAACGCATGCGTCCGGGTGACGTTCACAGAACCGACCCCCACCACACCCTGCAGTGCGGATTGCACCGCCACAGCCTCCGCATTAAACGGCAACGACGAAGTGCTGAGACTGTTGTAGCTCAATGTGAACGATCCGGTCATCACGACAGCCGCCGTGAGACTTATCCGCTGCACTTCGAGCACGATGGGAGCCCAGGACACGTTTACAATCTGCACTTCGTTGACCAATGGAGGCTGCGTAAACTTGATCTGCTGGACTTCCTTGACGACGGTGCCAGTAGGTCCATCTTGAACGGTTGCCACAGTCACGGCCGACCCGGGCCCTTCCAACGCAAACATGTCAGATTGCAATACTCCGATGTTTCCACTTTCCAGCGAAAACGTTAGCGTCCACGTATATCCATTGGACAAGGTCGACCGAGTGGCGGCAGTTACAACAACCAATGGGGACATGGCGCTGTTGATGGCGCTCTGCACCGTCGACGCCGCTGCGTTGAACGCAACGGGGTCGGTCGTTAATCCCTGGTAGCGCAGTTGAAACGATCCAGAAAGCAGAGCAATATTAGTCGCCGCTACAGTCACAGTCTGCACTTCGCCCACGAGCGCACTCGAGTTCACTTTCAGCTGGTAAATGGACGGTTCTGGGCGATGACGTGGCACAACACACGTGACGGTGCCGTCCCTCGTGCACGTCGTCGCCGGCGTAGGAACATGATTGCCAAAGCGACAAGCCACTAAATTTGTGTCGCACCGCACCGGACTCAGTGTGATTGTAGATACGGTGCCTCCACCCAACGGTCCAGTGGTTGGAGCCAATGCCGACGCTTGGAAGTCGGGGAGGGTCGTAAAGTTGGTGGGATGGACCGAGTAGTCTTGTCCGTTATTGGACACTTCGACGGCCGTGGAGGACGCGGCCACGTGATTGGCCCAAGTTGACCCTGATTTGGGAAAGCTGCTCTTGAGCGATGGCACGATACACCCGATCTCTGTGGACGAGACGAACGTGGCCAGTACGGACTGATGCACATGCGTGGCAAGGGACGGAATGTACGTGGTGTATCTGCATGTCAACCGCGATGTATTGACAAAGTAGGCGCCTTCAATGCGGACATGTGTTGCCATCGAGCTCGATCCGAACGCAGGAGTCATTGTCGTGAACGATATAGTCGGGTAGTAGTGAAACACGGCCACTGAGTCCGACATGGTTTCCATGAGACTGGCCGATGACGCCGACAGAAGTTTGACAAAGACAGACGTCGAAGAGCCCTGCGGCGGACTCGAACAGACGACGGAGGTGGCGCTGATGTACTCGACACCCGTGGTGGCATTGCCAAACAAGCACCACATGGTCATGTTGACAAAGCGAAATCCTCGCAGCACCACGCGGGTGCCTCCAGTGACTGGACCCAACGCAGGGGATACTTGCTGTACCAGCATGTCGCTATCATATCGAAAGCCGACGTTGTCTGATGTCCAGTCCTGGCCATTCACAGACACTGACAAGGCGGTGACGGCGCTTTGGACCTTGGTCACATTCGCAACGATTTGAGTGCCATGCAATCGAACAGGGTTCAAGCCGAGAAGGGGCAAGTCCCCTACATTCAAAGGCGCACCACTGGTGGACAAGAACGTCACTTGCCACGAATTGCCGTTCCCCCCACTACTTTGCGTCTGGGTGACGTCCACATTTGCAATGGTTGGGAGAGTTTCCAGGGCGGTCTGCAGTTGAACGGACGTCGCATTGAATGCCAATGGCGACGTGACCGCCCCGTTAAAGTCGAGTGTGAACACCCCCGAGACGGGATTCACCCCTGGCTGGGTGGTTTGGACTGTGACCGCGGCTTGCGTGCCGAGCAGCAGGGTCGTGTCAACCCCAAGCAACTCGACGACGCCGAGTCCCGCGGGAAACGTCAACGCATACGTGTACCCCCCGGCCGCGTTCACGCTCGTCCTGGTCACCGCCACCGACGTCGCCCAATCAAATGACGTTTGGAGGGCGTTCTGAACCACATCTGCGGCTGCGTTGTACGCGATGGGACTGGTGACTTGGGACCCAGAGATCAAGGCAAACGAGCCGTCTAGAAACGATCCCTTCATGAACTCTGTGATGGAAATCGATGCCGCCGTGCCGCTCAAGGCGGACATATACCCCAGCGGTTGGAAATCTCCCCGCTGTTGGACATTGGCTTTGGCTGGATTCGGCAAAAACGTGATTGACCACGAGTACCCCATATTTGGATCCGCTACCGATCGAGTAACCGCAACATTCCCGACCGACGGGAGGAGGTTGAGCGCCGATTGAACGGACGACGCGCCTTCGTTGAACGCGAGCGACGTCGTGGAGTACCCAAGATAACTCAACTGGAACGTGCCGGATAAAGGAGTGGAAGTCCCCGGTGTGACCAATATCCAATTCACCACTGCCGCGGTGGACGATGCCGTTGTCAGAGTCATCGGAATGAACGTTAGAGTTCGAGCAGTGCCAGTGTCCGATGCAAACGTGACGAACCAGCCGTAACCGTCCCCGAGGTAGTTGTAGCTCGTGGCGAAGAGCGGCGAGCGGGTGACGTTGACACTGGTGTAGAGCATTTCCAGAGCGGCTTTCATATCGGTGGCAGTGGAATTCCACGCAAGAGGTGGCGAATCCACGCCCCCCAGGTTCATCTTGAACGTGCCAGAGATGGTGGACATGGCACTAACGTAAATCATTCGAATTTCTCCTTGTGCTCGAGGCGTGGTGACGGTCGATGCGATGCTACCCAGCGTCAAGGCGGATGTCACGCGAAGCAGCGTGGCGTCGGAGGTGTCGCCCGCAAACGTCACGGACCACGAGTAGCCGTTGTTGATCATCTTGGTGGACCTCGATACAAGAACATTCTTCATGTTTGGAAGGTTGGTCAAAGCCCTGAGCATCGTCGACGGCGATGTGGTCGTCACGTCTAGCCACGGCGTCGTGGGTTGAGTGTACCCGACTGCGATTGGATCGTTCACGCCCGGATAGACGGCGCTGAGTGGCAACCGTGTCGCATCAAAAGGTAGAAACATATCCACAGTGAAAACGTTGCCGTTGATCACGACCACTTCCCCGCGCCGGACCACCGCCGTGAGATCCTGGGACGTTGTGGCAATGGGCCACTTCTGCTCCACTGCGACCGTTCCAGGCAACCGGATGGTCGTGGCCCCAGACGCCAGTCGGAAGGACCCTCCGAGGCAGCATGCTGCCGTGCCTTCTTGCGTGACTGCAATCGACACCCCCACCTGTCCAGACGACGTCAAATTGAACGATGCGACTGTCAGATTGTTTTGGGGGCCGGCATTTTCGAGGTACGTTATGGCCCATACGAAAGCATTGACAGAAGCATCCCCCGATCGAGCCACCGACACCGTACCTATTGCTGGGAACGATTGGACAATGGACTTCATGTCCACGTCCGACGCAGTGGCTGGCACGTAGACACTTTGGCCCTGGGACGAAGTTAAGGTGAACCCCCCTTGGACAGGTGTTAACGGCGACGGCGGCAGACGAGAGACAGTCACTTGACCGACTAGATTGACCCCGCCAGCCACGAGCACGACGGAATTGAGGGCTTGGAATGTGATGGTCCAGTTGTATGTATTCGTGCCAGTCAGCACCCGCGTGACCACGACGGACGACCCCACCGGGAGCAATCCGTTGACAGCTGACTGAACGTCGGAATCTAACGCGTTGAATGCCAAATTGGGTGTTTCCAGTGACCCGTAAGCCAGAAAAAACGTCCCCGATGTCACAGACGCAGTGGACACGACTTGAAGGTCGTACTGGGTGCCAGATCGGACGGTTGCGACAGAGGCGGTCGGACTGGTCCCGCCTCGAACCAGCGCCAGGTCGACTGCGAGCAATGGCTGGACCCCCAGCGCCGTAAACGTTATGTCCCACACCCCACCGCCAGTTTTGTCGACAACAGTCGAAGTAACTGTCACTCCTCCAGACACAATTCCGTTCAGCGATGTCGACAGGGCCGCAACGGTTGTGGTGAGGGGGATTATGGCTGTTTGTCCTTGGAATGTGACTGCAAACGAGCCCAGCATTGGCACGGTCATGCCTGGCTGCACTTCTAGCACTTTGATTGTGGCTGGAGTGGAGGTCGGAGTCGACACAAGGGCGGAAGTGTCGACGGTCATGGCGTTGATATTGCCCGCGTGCATTGGGAATGATATCGTCCAAGTGCTTCCATTTTGAGAGTTTGGACGAGTCAGCGATACATTCACAGCCACATTCAGCGCGGTTTGCAACGCCAGCTGGACTTGCGCTGCGGTAGCCACGTACGACAGCGCACTTGTCGTGGCCCCCATTAACCCAAGCCGAAACGTTCCAGTCACACTGGTTCGATCGGGAATCGACAGCACTACCCGTTGAACTTCACAGGGAATACCCTTGACAACCTCTAGCACTTGCACAGACAGACCCGTTCCCACCAAATTGGTGGACGTCACCACCAAGTCGGGTATGTCGCCGCTTTGGTAAAACGTCACGAGCCATGTGAACCCGGTTGAGCTGCCGCTAACAACACTTTGTCGGGTTACGGCCACACTTTGAGCCAGTCGCGCCAACTCGGTTTGGACGTCGACTGCCGACGCATTGGCCGTCAAGTTTCCAGAGTTGACCGCGCCGAATCGAATGGAAAACACTCCTTGAAGTGTCCCCCCTTGAGCCATCATCGTGATGCTCTGGACTTCCCACACCGCGCCTACCCCTGACACACGAAGCCGTTGGATGGTCGAGACGTGGGTGTTTGAAATCGAAATCGTTTGGACTTTGGCAGTTGCTTGAGGCGTGAACTTGGTCAGTTGAACCAAAGGCGCCGCCCCAGTCATCCCCACGCTCGACACTGTAATCGGAACCACGATCGATGCAAACGACAGCGTCCACCGATACTCGCCGCTGATGCCAGGCCCTTCGATCAAGCAAGACGTGGCGCCTACTAACGAGGTCAAGGTGCCGCACGGAATGTTGGTGACTGCGGTAAGAGACGCTCCAGTAATCGGGTGCGTTAGCTTGAACATGCCTCCCAAGTAGGCTCCATCTTGCACTGCTAGAACAGTCGCAGTCAATCCCGTCGACAACATGCTCGATTTATCTCCATAGATTCCAGTATTGGTTGCGGAATTGAACTGCACAACAAGGGGCGCCATGTTGCCCGTCAAAGGTGAAAACACGAGCTTTAACGTTCGCACGTTGGTGGAAACTGCGGGAAGCAGGTCGGACACCATGGCCACGTCCACACCCGGGAGAGATTGCAACGCTAGCTTGAGGTTGTACGCGGACGTGTCCCAAGCCAGTGGCGCCGTGGTGCTGCTTCCCAAGCTCAGCGTAAACGTCCCCGCGGGAGCTGGCGTCGTACCCACGACACTTCGGGCTACGGCGCACAGACCCACATACGACTGAAGGCGCACTTGCAAGAGGGAACCCAGAGTTGATTTGGACAAGAAGGTGATGTCGTACTGAAACAATTCGAGCGGCGATGCTGCTCCACTAAAGGCAACATATGCACTGTTTCGACGGGCCACCGAGACAGAGCCCAATCTCCCCACGGCGTTCAGAGCAGTGGCCAAGGCGGACGCTGTGACCGGAAGTGCGATACCTTGTACCACCGTCACCCCCGCGTACGACACATCCATGGAGATGGCAGGTCCACTGGAAAAGACCGTGCCGTACACACTGATCGTTTGGGTTTCCGCGACTGTTCCAGCTCGATTTCGAAGCACGGAAACCGCGGGCGACGTGCCAAGAAGAGATCCAGTCGAGGTCACTTGAATCATCGGCAGCGCCCCCACGTCCGACGTGAATGTGATCAACCACGTGTATCCGCCGTTCGCCACGGCGCTTCGAGTGACCGAGAACGAATGGCCCACGGCTGCTGTTTGGAGCGTGACCTGGACGGTCGCGGCCGCATCCTGGTACCCAATCACAGCACCAACTCCAAACAATTGCACGGTGAACGAACCCCCCGTGGTGCCAGTGCTTGTAATCGCCTGGACCTCGGGCAATTGGGGGTTCAATTTGAACTGCAACCACTGAATCTCAGGCTGGTAATTGCTCGATGTGGTGATCTGCACCACGTTCGATTGCACAGGCGACAAGATTGGCGCGATGGTTTGGACCTGTGCCCGATTGGCCCAGCCAGAAGTCGTCACCACTTGAACTTCGCTCACTGCTGGGGCCGCTGTGGTTGTGATGGTTTGGATGGTGGGCTGGGGGATAGGGCCAGTGATCGATATCAATTGGATATCTTGTAGAGTAGTGTAGTTATTGTTGCTGGAGATTGGTGGTGCTACACAAGTCAATTCATCTTGGGATACGTAGGCGGCACGCACAACCGTCGTGCCCACTTTACACTGCAGATTTGGAACGTTCGAAAAGTTGGAGCCGCGAACTGTGATTCGTGTCCCGCTTTGGCCTCTCGCGGGAACCAAAGTCTTGACGGACGGAAGGTCGTAGAACGAAAACGTCCACGTTGGATCGGTGAAGTCGATTCCGTTGGGGGAGATGCTGACGGGGCACTCCACCGCCGTCGGCTGTGCTCCGGGGCGACACACCACTCGAGTCGATTCCACAAACTCTCCGCGGACCACAGATGCACAAAACTGGCAGAACACGTCGGCTTGGAACCCCCAGCTTCCATCCATCGTCAGCACCACAGTGGTGTTGCCAGTGACGGGGCCAGACGATGGCTGGACACTCACAATGTCTGGCAGGACTACCACATAGTACGGCAGGGACGTGGTTTGACTGCTTACAACGTGTGGATCTTGCAACGAGAACTCCACCACGTCGACCTCGATCGACAGCGGCGGCGCCACGCACGACAGCGTTCGCGATGTCAGGAACGTAGAGTTGACCAATATGGCGCCAAATGCGCATTGCAAGCCAGGGGTAAAGCCTTCGCCCGTGACCAGCACTTTAGTATGTCCTATGTGCGGGCCCACTGTGGGTGCGATACTGTACAGAAGCGCTGGGATCTGGTAGTCGAAGCGCAGACCATCCACGGACACATCGTGCATATTCATGGCCACTCGAACCACCACCGTGCCTTCCGCAGACACTGGCGGCACCACGCAAGACAGCGATTGACGAGATATCACTGTCGCACTAACGTGACGATTGGCTCCAAATACGCACGTCAAGTTGCTAAGGTGGTCAAAGCCAGCGCCCCGAATGTCCACGAGACTGCCGCCCGCTAGAGTGGATTTCGAAGGCGTGATGCTGGACAAGGCCACGTCACGGACGTAGCGAAACCAGAGATTGGTGCGCGTTATATCGACTCCATTCATAGTTACCATCACTTCCACCACTTCTTCAGGTGAGTGATGAAATGGAGGCGCCACGCAGCGCAACAGGTCCGAGGACAGGACGACCGCAGGGACCGACGTATTGCCAAAGACACAGCTGGCCTGGGCGGTGTTGACGAAGCCGTCGCCAGCCATCGACACCACCGTCCCGCCTTGTTGGAACCCAAACGACGGAAACAGGGACGTTGCTTCCACTGGTCGGATATACGTGTACGAGTGAGTGATGCTGGAGATCGACGTGAAGGATGTGGGTGGCATGACTGTAGTCAGCTCTACACTCGACTGCACAACACTCAACGGCACCGTCCCGACAGCTGCCGTGGGGGGAGCCACACAGGACGCCGTCGATGCGTTTAGAACGGTCAAGGTGGACACTAATCCATCGCCAAACGCACAGAACAAGTCGACGGAAGTGTCCAGAACTGAGTTTGTGGTCATTGTCACCACGGTTCGGCCTTGGGTCGAGCCAAAGGGTGGTTGCACTGTATATATCTCCACCGGGTCTTTGACCAATATCTGCACCGAGTCGTTGGTGAAGTCTTGACCGTTCACAGACACTTCGACGTTATAATTTCCGCCTGAAAGCGTCGGAATGAGGCATTGCACGGACGTGGCAGAGACGAACGTCGCTGGGACCACCACGTGTCCGCCTATGCGACAGCGCAAAGCGTTTGGAATCGTGTCGACAAAGTGAACTCCGGATACGGTCACCAAAGTGGGTCCGTGCGTGACGGAAGGGGCCACCGCCATCACCGCGACTCGTGGGGTGTACAGGAACAGCAGCGGGGTCGAAAAGTCCTGGTTGTTGTTGGTCGCGTCCACAGTTACGACGCCGCCGCCATCTCCTTGCGTTGTTTCAATGCCATGCCGAGGCAATTGCACTGTGCATGTTGAGGTATTCGTCGCTTCCATGCAAGCTGCGACGATGTTTCCAAAACGAATGAACGTCGTGTGGGCGTGGAACCCCGAGCCCGTCAGCGTCACAACCGTCGGGGCGGCGGTGGAGCCCGTGTTGGGAAACATGCTCACGAGAGTCGGTGGGTCTTCGTAGGTGTATGGCATGGCAGAGACAAATTCGACTGACACGGAATTCTTGGCTCGTTGGACAAGGGAAAACGAGACCGCACCGCAAGTGCGCGCACGTGGCGACAAGCAAGACACCGCCGAGGCATTGATGGCGGCGGCGCGGACTTCGACGGATCCAAATTTACAAAAGACAGCAGACGACAGTAGGTTGTTGGACGACACGACGGCAACCACGACCGAGTTTCCGTCCACCGGTCCAGTCGTTGGCGTAATTGCAGTCACACTCCCACTTTGATGGTACTCTAGAACTGCATCAAATGAAACGATGTCTTTGCCGTTGGCGCTCACTCCAAGGGAGACAGATCCAGGGGCGTGGGGCGGACTTACACACTCGATCGTGTCGAAGTTCACAAAGGTAGCTGCCACAAACTCAGTCCCGAAGACGCAGAAGAGGTCGAGAGTCGGGGAAAAGTGAGCGCCCGAGACTGTCACCACCGTGTGGCCCTGCTCGGGAACTCTGGTCGGAACGAACCGAGCCAATGTCAGTGGAATGTGAACAAAGTACTCGACCGAACGCAGGGACGCCACTTGACTGTCTGGCGCCCGCAACGTGATTAAGACGGGGCCGTTGGTTGTCGTGTTGAACGGGGGGGTCACACATGTCAGAAGCGTATCGCTCAACACGGCGGCGGGCACACATGTCGTACGATTGAAGCAGCATTCCATCGAGTCGATGCTAAAGGCAGTGCCGTGGACAGTCAAAAGTGTGTTGCCGACAGTCGAGCCATGTGAAGGATCCACCCGAATAGGATTCGGAGGCAACATGGACCAAAACGTCACTTGATTCGTCGTGCCTTCGTCGCCCGTACTGAGCTCCAACACGACGACTTGGTTTGGGGGTAGTGGGGGGGTAGTGCACATGCAGTGCGTAGTGTTGAGAACAGTACCCACTTGGTAGGTAGTGCCAAAACGACAGTACAAGAATGCCGGAAACCCCGTGCCGATGACCATCAAAGAGGACCCACCCGTATGTATAGCGTACGGCGGGGAGATGGCCACCACGCTCAGCTGGCTTTCGAAGCGCACCGTGAGGCCTTGCGAGGTAAAGTCGACGCCGTTGTTGCTCACTTCAACTACGACGTACCCACGAGCATGTACCTGTGGACTGGGGCATTCAATTACTTTCGAGCTGTGGTACACGCTAGCACCGGTGATGACAGCTCCAAATCGACAAACAGCCCCCGGAAGAAAGTTCAGACCTCGGACAGTCACTGCCGTGGACGGACGGAAGAGCGTGGACGGCTCCATAGATTCAACGGCGGGTGGGGCGTAATACGAGAACGTCCAAGTCGACGGAATCGACATCCCAAGCGCTAGAAGCGTAATCGGCACTACTTGGCTTGTCGTGACTGAGGGCACGAGACATTCGACGTGCGTAGTGTTGGCAATGTGTGCTAGAGTGGTCATGTCCCCAAGTTGGCAGTGCAGTTGGTCCATATTCGTAAATGTGCCTCGAATCCATAAGCGGGTGGTGGTGGTGTTGACGGGGCCGGACGACGGAGACACGTCCGAGATGTCGACTTGGACGTCGTGGGACACCCACAAGCGATCGCCGGCGAAGTCGAGTCCGTTGTTTGTCACTTGAAACGGCACACTTGTCTGCGATGGAGGTGCCGCGCATGTGACAGTGTTTCGGTTGGTGTACTCGGTTGGCACCACAATTACATCTCCAAAACGACATCGCACAGACGGTTCAAAGCCAGTTCCAAGCACTGTGATGGTAGTTGGATAAGACACTAATGCATGAATTGGGCTAATGGAAGAGATGGTCAGGGCGGGCGAAACCGACAAGGACATGGGCACGATGTAACGGTCGATGCCGTTTTGAGTGACTGCCACCGACACATTGCCGGGTTCTAACGGGGGTACCACGCATTCCACCAAGTATTTGGACACCCACAACGCAGGTACGATGACAGCCGATCGACCGAAGAGGCAGCCCAGTTGAGGGACATCGAGGAACCCCAGACCTTGAAGCATGATACGAGCCCCGCCGCTCTCGAAAACACGTGACGGAGACAACGAGGTTAGGCTCAATGGAGGGAAGACCTTGAATAGCTTGCTGTTGGAGTATACGCCCGTGGCATACTCGAGCGTGAGCACCACGTCGACTGCCACCGTTGTTGTTGTTGTAAAAGATACCATGGTTGGCAGCTCACAGACCACTTCGTTCGACGACACAAAGCGCGCTGGGGTGGACGGCCTGGCGTCGCCAAAGTGGCAAATGCTGGGGGACTTCAAATTCGTGCCCAGGACACGGATCGACGTGCCTGGAGAGCCCAGCGTCGGCACGACAGAGTCCACTTGCAGTGTCTTTTGATACTCAAACGTGGTAGCCGACTCGCTAGACAGTGAAAACTCTTGGCCGTTGACAGTCACCGCCACAGACACATTGGATTGCTGCGACACGGACGGCGGCGTCACACATTGAATTGCGGTGGGGGATACTAGAAGTCCAGGAACTGGTTGGTTTCCAAACGCGCACTGAATCGACAAGTCCGACGCTGGCATGAGGACTGGCGCCACTAAGAGAACTCGAACGGCCGTGGCCCCTTCCACTGGTCCACTCGCGGGCGTGACATTCACAACCTGGACAGGTTCCACGTAGGTAAAATATATGGGGGGGTGGACTACAGACTGCTGCTCCGAGCGCAAGTGAAACAGAACTTTGGCTGGCCGGACGGTGGAAGGAGCGATGCATTGGAATACGTTGGATTGGACACGCGTGGCTATGGAGGACACGCTGCCAAACCAGCACCGCACACTGCTGGAACGGTCGTCCAGGGCAGTCTCGGCCACAAGTACGCGGACGATGACGCCGCCGAGAACCGACCCGAATGACGGATGGATCGACAAGGCGATGACGGGGGACTCGAATGAAAACGCCACTGGACCGCTGGACACATTTCCCCCCACATTCGACACGGTGAGCAGCACTTGGGAGGGGACTGAGACCCGAGGAGTCATGCACACGATGCGGGTAGGCGTGAGAAAGACTGCCCTAGACTGGACAAGGCCAAAGTGGCAGGAAAGGGAAGCACCGTCGTGGAATCCACGCCCGGTCACTGCGATAGATGACCCGCCGCGAATGTCACTAGAGTGTGGGGATATAGCAACGATGGCTGGAACGGCCACAAACTCAAGCGCCACGGTCGGACTGGTTGTCGCAATGGCATCGTACAGCTTGAGAGTGAGAAAACGCTGGCCTGGGACCTGTGCTTGCACGATGCAACCAATGGACTCGGACGAGTAAAACAAGGCGAGTGTTTCTTCTTCGAGGGTGTTGGTTGAAGTCATCACGACGCAGGTCACATTCGGCACTAAATGGCGTCCAGTCAGTATGACTTGGACGGGATTTCCCACAGACAGCAACAACTGCGTGTCGACAGCATCGAGAATCATGGTTGGTATGATTGAGAAAGGCGTTTTGTACAGAATGACGTGGTTGATCGAGATGGAAAGTGTCAGTGGGCGACGAGCGAGCGACGCTGGGACGACACATTTCAGTTGCGTGGAGCTTTGAAACGTAGCTACCACAGGTTGGGCCCCAAACAAACACGACATGGCGTCGAACGCACTGAAATTGAATCCCGTCACAACGACATTGCCACCGCCAAGTTCAACGGAAACCAACGGCGATACACGCTGAACCACCGGAGTTGGGTGTACGGTGATCAACAAGCCTCCTTTGTCGGACCTGGCCGACGGCTGCCCCATAGCTCCAACGTGAACTGAGTACACACCGGGTGTGAACAGTGTAGCCGTGCAGTGGATCGATGTGGAGGAAGAAATCACCGCAGAAACAACCACGGCATGAACAGCAGTGGTCGAATCAGTCTGGAAGAACTCGCACTGCAGCGGCCCTTGCAAGTGGACTCCCACCAGATTAACCCTAGTGGGAACGCCCAAGGGTACTTTAACAGGAGAAAGCGATACCACGGAAGCCGTTGGAATATACTCGAATCGGATGGATTCTGTTGTCAATGTAATCCCAAATTGAAGTCCCACCAGAGCGATTTGAGGGGCGGGGGCGGCCGGGGATAAGCACAGCACGGACGTGGACGATTTCGAGACGGCGGCAGCCACGGTCGAGTTGCCGAACACACACTGCACCGTCAAACCAGAGGTCACAAAGTTGAGTCCTTGTATTTCTACCAGCGTTCGACCGGCCACCGGGCCATAGGCTGGATTGATTCCAGTCAAGGTTGGCTGCGGGTGAAAGTATAAGGCGAGGGTAGGCTCTGCAAAGTCCACCCCGTTGTTGGATACTGCCAAGAACAATGTCGAAGCCGACCCGATACTTTGAACTGGACACGCGACCTTGGTGCTAGACACATATCGACCCGCCGTGATGGCATTTGCTCCCAGTCGACAGCTTAAAGCGGGCGTGTTGAGCATGCCTCGACCGGAGACCAAAACCGTCGTTGATGTGTTCCAAAATATCGTACTCGGCTCGACGGATTGCACCTGAATCGACGGGTACAGCTTCAACGGGTACGGCAGTCGGTGGAAGTTCTGGCCATTGAAAGAGACTTCGACGACTACTTGGTCGCGCAAGGGAAGGGGCGGCACCACGCAAGACAAGGTCGTGGCGTCGATTACCACCGCCGACGTGGAAACCACCGAGTCAAATCGACATGACACGCTGCTGGGTCGGATAACGGATACTGGCTGGCTAGTGGTGATGCTCAGCTTGGTCCCGCCGGTGGTGGGCGCGAGGCGGGGTGTTAACGACACCAATTGTGGGGGTGTATAGAACGAGAACGATTGGTCCAGTGTCACGATTCGGTTGAGTAGTCCACACCAGACAGATACGACGAGGTGGTCTGACGGGGCTACGGTGGACGGCGTGGTGCACTGGAGCTGCTGCGCCGACACAAACACCGCTGGAGCCACCAAGTGCGGACCGAACCGACACACCATGTCCACACATGAGGCAAAGTTGGTCCCGAAGATGGACACGACCGTCCCGCCGGTCACTGGACCCAACGCGGGTACGAGACCGGTGGAAGTTTGAGCCATGAGGTACGTAAACGTGTGGTTGGCTGGCAGGTAGTCGACCCCATTGACGGACACGAGGAGGGTCACTGGACCAGGGGCATGAGCTGGCACTACACACGTGGCAATGCCAAACGCGTTCAAAGCAGCGACCACGGGCTCTGAGTTGCCGAATTTCAAGTACAACGACGACTGCCACAGGGTGGTGGCTAGAGGAAGGGCGATGGAAACGGTCGAGCCGCCCAATTCGGTGCCGACGGGAGGGGACACGGACGTGATGTATGGGATGTCTACGTATTGAAACGACCGAGTGAAGACAAAGTCCTGACCGTTCAGAGCCACGAAAACGTCCACTATGAGGCCAGGTGACGATGTGGACGTAGGTACGCGGCACTCGACGGCACTCGGCCCCACGACAGAGGCGGGGCTTGTGGCCGTCGCAAGGCGGCATTGGATGGTGGGAAACGAATCGACCACAGCGTCAAAGTCGATTCGGACAGTGGTTCCACCTTGCACCGTGCCTCGAAGTGGAGTGATTTGAAGCACTTGGGGATGCACAAATATTGTCAGGGTCAAGTCGGGTGCAACTGGATTCTGACCATTGGGAGCAAATGCCACGGACACAGTTCCCTGTTTGATGGCGAGTTCTGCAGGTAGACGACACACCACCATCTCACTCGACTCCACAACGGCCGGACTCGTGAGAGTCGGTCCAAAGAAGCAGACGGGGCGGCTTTGATTCAAACCCAGGGGGATGTTTACACCCCGCAGTACTATGCTAGCGTTGACTGCATTTGACGGAATGTACAGTGGTTCCAGGCCAACCATCTGCGCATTGTCGTAGTACTCAAATGGAACGCTGCCTTGAGAGAAGTCGAGTTGGTTCAAACTCACAGACAGTTGGGCTGTTCTGGTGCTGCTGGGTTTGGCAGGGGACGCGCACCGAATGGTCGTGCGGTTAACCACCTGGGCAGCCACCGAGTCGGTTCCAAATCGACATGACAACGATGTTAACATTCGAGGCAATGGGGTCGCCAACGTGACCATCACGAGGGTGTTGCCCGTCGAGGGACCGTGACGTGGCACGATCTCCGCGATGCGCACATCGTCAAACCACGTCAAGGCCCGACGCACCACCGTGTAGTTTAACGCTGGATCGACGATGCGAAGCGTCGTGGCATTCAACTGGACGCTGCAGCGAACTTGCGACGACGACAGAAACTCCACCGGACTGGTGCTACCTCTGTCATCCCCGCAGGTTAAACTCGGATACAAGTGGTGGCCAGAAATCAGCACCGACGACAATGTCGACTGGCGACGAAGTACAGTGGGCTCAACACTCTCCACAATTGGAACTTCCAAGACCGTCATAGCCACGGGCGAGTCGACCTGAACATGCGTGGCCAAGTCGATCAAACTCAGGCGAACGAGACCAGCCGCCTCGGGTGATAGAGCGGGCACTGTGCACACGACTGTCTTGGCATCGATGTACGTGAGCAGGGTCACAGTCGTATCGAAGAGACACTTCAAGGTCGAAATGTTCTGGAATAGGTCACCGTGAACTGTAATCTTGCTCGGCCCACCAACCCCGTATAACGTCACGGCGGGGTTCAAACTGTACACTCGAGGCAGAGCGTAAAACAAAAACGACCCAAACGTAAAGTCGACGTGGTTGTTGGAGATACCCACACCAATCGTCCCCGGACTTCGAGGCGGCACGCGACACAGTACTCTGGTCGACGACTCCCACTGGACAGGGGTCGGCGGCGCCATGCCGAAGCGACAAACCGCAGCCATTTCAAAGTTCATTCCCGACAGTGTGACGAAATACCCGCCCGTTTCAGCGCCTTGCGGGGGCCAGATGGACGTCAATTGAATTCCCGCGTAATATCGAAACGGAAAATGCGACGAGGTAAAGTCCACGCCGTTGTCGCTCACTGCCACGGGCACGTTTCCGGTTGCGGGGGACGGAGGGGTGTAGCAATGCACTGAGTCGCCAGACACGGCGAGAGCCGGAACGGCGGGGGACGTGCCGACTCGGCACACGTACGCCATGGAGGTATTGAAGCGTCCGGAGATCACGAGCCGGGTGTGGCCGGTTGTAGGGCCGGCCGTCGGAACCACTCCGGACACGTCCAAGGGTTTTGTCGGCAATACGTGCATGGAGGTGGGAAGGGCGTCGATCCGGTTAACCGATACCCCGATGTCCACTGTCACGCCTTCCGGGAGCGCCGGCGTCCAGCAATTAACGCACGTTGCATTGACATAGGCGACAGCTGACTGGCGTTGGCCAAAGAGGCAGTGGGTAAACTTGAACATGTGCGACGACGGTTGAAAGCAAAGCGTGAGGTTGGTGGCCCCCGTCGCAGGAATTGTAGTCGGCTGCAGCGATGTCCATACTGGAATCGGGTGGAATTCAAACACGACAAACGGCAGTGAGCACTGGAGGCCGTTGAGGCAGACGCGGACGGCAGAGGTCCCCGGGGAGTGCCGTGGCGTCGTACACTGCACTTTCGACACTGACAGGACCGAGGCACGAGTCATCCTGCCCATGCCAAAGTCACACATGGCGTCCAGACTCGATAGAAAGTGGTTCCCCAGAATGGTAACGAGGGTTCCGCCCAGGATTGACCCAGTGGACGGCGTGATCTGGACCAAGTCCACTTGCTCGTGGAATACATACTCTATGGGCCACAACGACAGCGCCAGTCCGTTCTCCACGAGCATCCACGTACTTCTGGTTGTGGCGGCCACCGAGGGACTCCGACATGTGAGGTGGGTCGAGTTGACGTACATCGCTGGCACGTGGCGTATACTGGTGGCGTTGAGATCAATACTTGTTTCCCATAGAAATCGACACATGTATATCGATTGAGGGATGAACTCCATACCCGTAACTTGGATCAAGGTTTGTCCGGTCACGGGGCCGAATTTGGGCTGGATGTGGGCCACAAACACGGGCTTATGGAAGTGGAACACGGCACCGCCTGATGCGCCGACACCGTCCAATCGGGAGTTGGACACGGACACCACCACTTGCGTCAACGGTGTCACAGCCGCCGGGGCGACACACACCGCCGTGGTCGAGTCCACGACTTGCCGTGGGGGTGCCGCGTTCGCCCCAAACAGGCAAGTGAAGTCTGGCGAGTCGATGAAGCCCGTGCCGTAGACTGTGACGAGGGTGCCCCCCGTCGCAGGGCCTCGCGTCGGGTAAATCTCTGTGACCGTCGCATGCGACGTGTAGCGAAACGTCTGCGACGATGTCGAGAAGTCGCGGCCATTGAACGAAATCCGCAGGACACTCGGGCCAGGCGCGTGCGGCGGTGTCACACATAGAATGGTCGATGGATCTACCCACGTGGCAGCGGAAGTGGTGGATGTGACGTTGTCAAACATGCACGTGAGCAAGACCGCGTTTGGAAAGTGCGCTCCGGACACCAACACCGTCGATCCACCCGACTCAGGGCCGCTTGCAGGGTACACTTGACTGAATGTCGGCATGGCTAGTACACATACATACATACGTGAGACCTAGTGTCGAACGCTCTGTCACATACCATCAAGTGTAAACTGTACGCCGGACGAGGTAAAGTCGACACCGTTCAGGGAGACATCCACGGAGACAATTCCTGGGGGTATCTGCGACGGGGTTGGGCACTCCACAGTCGACGGTGACGTGACCGTTGCGTTGGTACGTTGGGATTGGTTGAATCGACAGGTGGCTGCTGCTCCTGATGTAGTAGCGTAAAACGTCCCTTTCAGAAGTAGATTTGTTGGGGGATTTGCAAACCCACGCTTGGGAAAGACACTTTGCAGCGCCACGACCGGTTGGTACTCAAAGCTGCCCACATACGTTGAATAGTCTTGGCCGTTGAGCGAACAAGAGACAGGCACGCGGTAAAAGTCGGCTCCACCGGCAGACTCCAAGCGTCGAGGAGTGGTCAGTTGGACGGATGTGGCGCTGACAAAGCGCGCGGGCACGACGTCGTCGCCGATTTTGCACGCCAACAGAGACGTGTTTTGGAAATTCGTGCCTTGAATCAACACGGATGTGTTCCCGTTGACGCTGCCAAAGGAAGGCACCACCCGCGTGACAGCAAGCGACGGATACACGATGAACGGCGGACGGACCAACTGAACGGTCTGTCGGTCGACTGAGACGCCGATGTTCCGCGACTGGTTGGGCATGGACCGAGGGGTCGTGCAGTGCAGCGTGTGATCGCCCGCCAAAGTGCCACGAGATACCATACTCGGGCCAAAGTGGCAGTAGATTGCGACGTCGGTAGGCCAGTTGGACCACCCACCGACGATGGTTAAGATCGTGCCGCCGTCTTCCGGGCCATAGTTCGGGGCGTACGACGTCAATGTGAAGTTGGGAACCCATCGAAACTGCAAGCCACTCGACGTTACGTCCACTCCGTTGACGCTTAGCTCCAACGACATCAACCCAAGAGACTAATCATCATCATATATACCAACTTGTTTTAAATATGGTGGGTGGTACCTGGGCGGGTACGTGGTCGCGAGGTAGAGGGCACACCAGCGACGTGTTGGAGAGAATACGTGGCACGACCACAACGTCAGCACCAATGTGACACTGTTGGACGTGTTGCAAGCCGGTTCCGACCACGGTGATGTTGACCAGTGGGCCAGAAACTGTCGCCACTTTGGGGTCCATACTCGTGATGGTTACTGGCGGCACAACCGTCAGCGCCACCTGCGACGGCGTAAAGTCGATGCCGTTGGTCGACAGGTACAGCGTGGAGGAGGCAGTGAGTGATGGAAACGTGCACGTGGCGTGGGTTGAATTGCTTTTCGAAGTGCGTGCTAATACCCACTGGTCTCGGACTTGGAAAGCACACACTAACGTGGGAGGAAAGTCGAGTCCGACGACTTGAAGCGATTGCCGGGGGCTGTACGCTTGAACGACGCTTGGGATCAAGGCTGTCGCGCTTGGGGGTGCCACGTACTGGAACGAGAACGAGTCGAGAACTTGGCCGTTGATTCCTGTCAGTGACACGGTGGCGTTGTGGGGCACCGTCGTCGTTGGAGTGGCGCATTGGATTCGTACTGCGGAGAGAGGGGATGGCGTCAATGTTGCCATAACAAAGATGTGACTGTCAAATAGACACTGGTACGGCCCCGGCGGGAAGGCCGAGCCGTAGAATGTCAGCGTCGTGTTGCCAGATATGGGACCAACCAGAGGATGCATGTCCACAACGCTTTGCTTTTGGAAGGAAAGGACAACCCCCGTGTCTTGGAGCGGACGGTTCGCCACTGAGATAAGGAGGGGAGAGGAGGTCTCTTGGGGCTGAAGCGGCGCCAGACATCGAAATCCCTGTGACGACGTTGGTAGGCCTTGAACTGTAGCGATGGATCCAAATTTGCACCGAACCGCTGTGGTGGAAGTCAGTAGGGTGTCGACGTACACTTGAATCCACGTCGAGTTGTCGTGGAGACCAATTGCCAAAGGAAACACCTGCAGCACCGACACGGGGTTGGTCACTGCAAACTGAAACGAAGTCAAGATCTGCGATACAGGGCTCATGACCAGCACCACATCGACCACCGAAGCATCTGCCATCCCCAACGGCACTGTGCACTGCAAACACGTGGCATTTGCTAGTTGGACTTGATGGAGCGCATTGGCCGTTCCAAAGCGGCACTGTACAGGCATCTCTGCTGCTGCAGAGACGGGCTCAGCCAGTGAAAAGGACACGATCGTGCCGCTGGGTCCTTGAACAGGATGCATGGACAGAACGATAGGAACCCGCCGCACAGACAAGAGAGTGGGGGCGGCGGTCACATCCCGGCCGCCATTCAACGACACGGCGAGGCTGACGTCCCCAACAGGCAGTATCGACGGCGTGGGGCATTTGATTTGCGAACTGGACATGTACAGCGCTCGTGTTGGGATTGTGCGGTTCCAAATACACACCAAAGTGTCCAATTGAATGACATTCGTCGCTTCAACCACGACGATGTCGACGGAACCAGTCGCGCCAATCCATATGACAGACGGGGATATCCGGGTCACGACCACGGGGGGATGCACGTAAACGGCCGACGCTCCGGTTCTCACCATGTCCTGGTTCCACAATAACTCCACGGCGGCGTCTCCTACGGTGCTCCACAGGACTGGCCCGCACAAGAGGACCGTCGAATTTACCCACTGGGCCATTGCCGCCATACTCGATTGAGATCTTCCCACGACTCGGCATGTGACGTTGATCTGGGCGGACGGCGGCGGAAACGAGCCGAACACGAGGACGGAGCTCGTGGTTGCTTGGGGCACCCACCGCGGTTCCACCATAGAAATGGACGGCGCCGTGAAATAGTCAAACTCGAACCTTGTGGTTTCAAATTGAATGCCGTTCAGAGCCACGGCGACGGACACGACCTGCGCCGTCGGTTGCGATGGTGTGACGCACGTCAGCTCCGTCGACGACAACGCTGTCGCAGATACACTGATCGTCCCAAACTTGCACCGGACTAGCGACACGAGACTCATTGGAAACAGCCCGGTCACTCGAACGGTGGTTCCCCCCAGCACACTCCCACTCGTGACGCTGAGCTGGGTCACTTGAATGGGGTCGTGGTATGTAAACGTCACCAGTGGGTTCACGACCATGTCCTGTCCATTCACGTTCAGTCGAAACGTCGTGCTACTGGTTCTTGGGACTGTGACAACGTTAGGCGACATGCACTGTACGATGGTGGAGCTGATGACGTTGGCCGGCGTGGACAGTGTCACATTCTCTCCAAACATGCAACTCATGAGCGTCGACGGGGTAAAGTGGTCACCGAACACTGTCACAAGGGTCCCTCCACTGCGTGGCCCAAGGCTCGGGTACGTTCGAGTGACATGAACCTCATCGTAAGGTCGGAACATCAGCTGACTTGCGGAAAAGTCCACCCCATTCGACGTCACGTCCACGGCAACGGCCGTCGAAGCGTCGGAAAGTGGCGGAACAATGCACTGGATAGCTGAAGGCGACACAAACGTTGCTGGGACCAACGTCAGCAGTGCAAACCGGCATTGCAACGCTGGGGAGTTGCGAAAGTGCGACCCAAACACATCGAGAACGGTGCCGCCACGGACGGGGCCGCTTGCAGGGGATATGGACTGCAGCAAGATGCCATCTTGGTACTCATAAGACAGGGCCGGGAGCTCCACGGGCGTGGCGTCGATGGCGGCCGACACTTGAACTGTCCGGGCAACTAAAGACGGAGGCATCTGGCACCAGAGTCCCGTCGGCGAGTCGAATCGACTGGTCGTGCGCTTGGAGTCGACAACGCAATATGACTGGGCTGACATATATAGACCGTGGACGTGAACCCACTTGGAGGCCCCCACTGGCCCAGAAGACGGACTTAACCAGATGGCTTTTGGAGGGGCGACTACGGCCAGTGGCGTCGGGGCGGTGGTGACGTCGATTCCGTTGTTAGGGGATACTCCCAGCATCACCACGGACGATGGAAGGATCGGTACGCGACATGTCAACTGCGACAGTGTCACCGTCAAGGCGGGAACTACCACGTGGAACAGTGGGGGGTCGGAAAACACGCAAAATATGGACTGAAAGCCGTCGTCCAACGAGGTAGTTGTCGAGAGGGTTACAACGGTCCCGCCCATGGCACTGACGACGGTGGGGAATACGCTGAGGATTTGAATCGGCGGGACGTACGCGAACGGCACCGGTCGGCTTTCAAACTGGCCAAAGAACAACACAGACAGCGCCACGACGCCCCCACCGCTGCCCATTGGACATGGAGGTATGCGACACTGTATTTGCGACGGAGATATGATCGTAGCGGGGGTGGTGACGTTGCCAAAGCGACACGTCATCCGCGGGTGCAGTTGGTGCGCCGTGATGGTCACGACCTGGCTGCCTTGCACGTACGCGACTGTGGGTTCAACCACGTCGAGCATCGGAATCGACCCCAACGTGTTGATCAGCTGCACGCCCAGCGTCTGCGAGTACATCGCCAGCGGATCGTTGGCCGGACCAGTGTCATCCACTCGAATGGAAAACTGAGTGGAGATCGAATGGGCGCTGGGCGTTTGGACGTCCACTTGGCCACACACGCGCGTCACGTCGGCGGGGGCGCCCAGGAGGTGGACAGTTTGACTGAACATGGACGTGGTCGTGATCTGGGATGCCACGTCAGAGGGAGGCAGCGTCACTTGCACGTGGTCCTGCGATGACGTGATGACCAGCGTCGTATCCACCGTGCCCAAGTATTCGGCCGTGTCGACGTCTTCGAAGCGGTACCCGCCGAGCCGCTGGACGACCTGGTCTTGCATTGAAAAGTGCGGTTGAATCAGTTCCACAGCCACGTCGAAAACGACCAGTCGGGGAACGTGACTGCCTTGGACTGTATACTCCAGTGTCGCATAGTTGACGCCGGCGTCGTCCGGATCGGTCAAAAAGTACACCCGCGGGCACGGCAAAGTGTACGGCACGGCTGTGATGGCCGTGGTCATATCGAATGAATGCGTTGGCCAACAACTGGCGAACAACGTGCCTCTTTCTGGGAGTTTTGTGATGGTTGTGGGTGGACGGAGGGGCAGTCCAACGTACGAGACGTTGAGTAGCACCAAGGTTGGGAGGTTCATTTTGGCTTGGACGTGGTCTCCGATGGGGGCGAATGACGGAGCTAAGAACGTGTGACCGGTGGTGTCTTGGTCTGAGTATGCCAAGATGCGAATGGCGGCCGTGAGCTTGGTTGATGTGGCCATGGCCTTGCTTTCGATGGCCAGAGTCGGCAGCTGGTCTGACTCGTAGTTCATATCCCAGTACCCGATGAGGCCGTCTTCGTCGCCTTGTAGGGGATGGTTCCTGTGGACAAAGTCGAAAGTAGCTATGTTCCACAGAGATATGTCGTCCAAGAGGCCGTAGTATGACGTCCTGCCATCATCGCATGCACCAAGACACAACTGCCCAATCGCTTGCGGAAGGATCAAAGGGGTCGGGTAGTCTGTGGCACCCTAATTACAGCGTTCAGAAGCAACACACAAACACGAAAAATGTGTTGGATGTATACCTTCAATTGGCCATCGAGATATAACTGAAGTGTACCCGCCGTCCACACCAAGGCCAGATGCGCCCACGTGTTTTGCGTGGGTAAATCCACATCCCCCGTCGTCCACGTCGACGACTGTACGTGGCCATTGGATTGTACGACCTCGACACTGAAGAGTCCATTGGATCGGTCGTCCAAGTAGATTGTATGGGTCGTGGTGGCAGAGGTCAGTGCCCCCAAACAAACCCGAGGATCGTGTGAAAAGTCCACTGATAAGTACATGGCCAGCGTCACCGCCGTCGTCAGATCAGCGTCGATGGGCAATGGGGCCACGAATTGGATGGACGACGAAGATGGAAACAGCAGTGCATACCCGGCCGACCCGACGGCGGGCGGCAGCGTCGGGGCCATGGTCGTGCGGAGAAAGTCCAATTCGCCACTTGTCAAGGCTGCGTTGTACACAAACACGTCGTTCATAAACCCGTAGAAACTGCTGCCGGGGTACCCGCCAGACCCGATGCGGAGGACGGAGTCGCCTACCCGCAGAGAATTCTTGGACGTCGTCGTGCGGTCGCCGTCAACATACAAGAGCACGGACTCTCGGGAATACGACACTGCCACGAAGCTCCAGACGCCGGTTTTCACCGGCATGCCCCCGAGGATCCCATCGTTTCTGTTGCTGTCGTTGACGGTGCTGCTGCCGCCTGTGAATGCACACCAGCCTTTTCCGCGGTAGTCGATGCCCACGGATCGTTCAAACGACCCTTTCGACGTATGGGTCAAGACAAAACTAACGACGCACGAAGGTACAGTATGTTCAACGTTGTATCCAAGGAAAGGAACTTGATCGACGTACCTGGATGCGTCGTACACGGCTGTGGGGTTGCTTTGAGGGGCATGGTTGTCATGGTACTCGGGAATGAACACCCATGCTCCCATCGTCACTTCCGGGTGCACGTTGCTGTTAATGTTCACCTGTACTTCTACATAGCTCTCTCCATTGAAGTATGCCGACACGCCTTTCACTCCGCTGGGGATGGAGTGCTGGGACAAGGTCACATTTATATTGACCGAGGTCTGGTTGGTCGTGCCCTGTGGGGACGCATCCCGCATGTCGTTGTCGAACGGGAAGTATGTCAAGAGGTGTCCTGGTCTCAAAGCTGTGAATGGCTTCCATGGAGTCACGTCGCATGATCCTGTCCTCACGAAGGCTAAGACGGCGCCGCCGATGATGCGCCAGATCATTACGAATTTCATCGAACCTTGTGGTATCCATCGATCTTTTCGACAAAAATCTGGAACCGCCAATAAGATGTCGGGAATCACGAAAGGTCACGAGATTATCCGGACACCTTATCCGGTCTCCACCGGTTTCAACTCACCAAGCGGCAAGTCGGCAGGGCCGATGAACAAGTTGACAAATGTCGAGTCCCAGCGGGTGATGGCGGTCCTGGGAGACATGCTCGACCGACTCAACTACTTGACGTACGTTCCACTGAAGCGAGACTACCACTTGATCGGACGGCTGCATGAGAACGGGGTGTCAGCGGTCGGCGACCAAGTGGAGCAGTTATGGCAGCTGGACGACGGGTATGAAAACATGGATGCGAACGCGGCGCGGCGAGAGGACGTGCTGGGAAAGATAAAGTTGGCAGTGCGCAGCATATGTCGCCACATGCGGGAGAATCCTGTGGTGGTGACGACGTTCTTCGGCACGACGTCGGCGTCCCCGGCGGACCCCGGCGACGAAATGATGACGTTGATCAGGTTTCTGTCTGAATTGACAGACTTGATGTTTTCACAGCTGAGTAAAACTGTGGAAGACGAGACGTCCAAGCGGGACTCGATGGAGAACATGTACAACCGCCGCAAACAAGCCGAAGACGATCTGGTGCAGCTACGAGACAAGCTGAGCGACATGCGCAAAACCAAAGAGGACGACATTTCGCATTTGGACATTCAGCTGCAGAAGCTCAAGGGTGAACTGGCCACGATCAACAAGGTCGTTGAACGATTGAGATGTTCGTACACTAATTGATGACGTACGTAGGCCACCGCGAACGAGCTTCTCTTGATCCAAACCCAAGTCAAAGAAACCCTGGAAAAAGCGTACGATCAACAAAGCATTGAAATGCAAGCGTTGCTAGAAACCTACGCCCAGCACGAACAACTGCCTCCAGAAGAACACGATGGACCATCGAGAGGTAGAGGACGCGCTGCGCAAGGCCAAGTGCAAAATCGCAGTCGAAGTCGCGTCCACGATCGAAAAGTATGACCAGGACATGCTCGCGGTCACGACCGAGATCGACGCGTTGCAGGAGCGGTACACGGCAGAGCTGAACGAGTTCCAGGCCCTGTCCGAACACTTTGTCAAGGTAAAACGTACTTGCTACCTAGGACGACGAACAACACAGGCTGACGTGAGGGCTAGATTGACGAAGAGCAAGCACGAATCGAAGAGGAAGAGCGCATCCTTGAAGCTATTCGAGAGGAAGAGCGCCGTGAAATCCAGGTACATAAGGTGCCGCCGTGTCGTGGATTGCTGATGGAGGTTATTCTTATGTGTAGAAACTGCACAACGCGGCGATTCGCATCCAGAGTTTGTGGCGCGGGTCGGTCGTCCGCAGGGAATATGCAGCCAAGAAGAAAAAAGGAGGCAAAAAAGGCAAAAAGAAATAATGCAACATTTATATTATTACTACGTGGAGTTTACATAAGTACGACATATGGTCAGTCGTATATCACTTTGCTTGGGAATCCATCAACACGTCATGACAAGCAAGCTGATTCGTCGTGCCGCGACCGCCCCCCGGACCCGAGAGAGGCTTCATTTACAATATGTTACTTCGAAGTATATGTTAGGAACAAGGGTAGAAAACCCATAATTTGACCAAGTCCATTGTACATTACATGTGTGCGTGCATTTGGATGTTGTCAAGTCATAGTTGGAAATGGAATGAACAGTTAGTGTGTGTACCGTATAGTGTAATACGAGTCGGACATTCATTACGAGTCGGACACCCGTGAAATTAGATAAATAATACCACTCACAACGAATTTGTTTTCAGAGTTGTCACTTCGCGCGGGCAATAAACTCCAATCCCTTATATATATCCCCAAATGTAATACAATATCAATTTATAGATGGAAATGTTTTTCGGAGGTTTTTACGCGCGAAAATGCAATGGTGCCAACGAAAGACGCCATGGCCATTCACAAACGTGCCATGGAGCTCACAGACGATCAGCCACAACGCTTGCCCAAGATCGGAAGGCCGGTGTCGAAGTACGGCCCCAAGAAGAAGCCAAGGCAGTACAAGAACACAGTAGTTACATACAGCGAGCGGCTAAGCGTTATTCAATACTACGACACGTGTGGCATGCACTTGTAGCGTATTTCTGAAAGACTTGGTGAAAAT
>NW_009798333.1:205711-235840 GCF_000520075.1 Aphanomyces astaci | reverse complement strand
AATTTTATAAATAACAAATGTTTTGTATGGCGACTTGGTATTTTTATTCACGTCGATCTCTCTTCTTGTCTATTTCCTGTGAAACTGAATTTCCGTGGTAATATAATGTTTTTTGCAATTTTAGGCTTGGTGTAGGACTACTTTGTATTTGTATGTCCGGAACGAAAGCCAAAATCACCTTGTAATTCACATCGTATCCGTATTCGGATACGGCATATCACTGTCCGACTCGTATTACACTATACGGTATATGAATTGCGACAGGTGATATTTCACAACCAGTCGACACTCGTAATTTTGTTAATCCATTGCGTCATATATTCAACATGTTCACAAGTAAATATCAGCTACTTCGAAGTATTTCAAGAAAATTATCCGTTATTACAGGAGTCGCAATAGATTAATCCGTCGCAATGCATATACACTATACGGTACAGTTAGTGTGTCAGTGTACTTTCAACCTCATTCAGTACTAGTACAGTCCGAAACAAAATTATATATAGTAAGCACATCAATCATTTTACATTCGTTTCCACGAGTCGCCTAAAATATGACTGCGCAAGTTCTGGCTACGCTTTGTCAAGTGCCCATGGGACACCACTTGGGTGGTCGTCCGTCCGCATACAATTGAACGAATCAGTGCGCGACCTGACCCGCAGTATTCACCTCACTTTAGACATGCCAGTGCTTCTCCAACCTACGCCAAGGTATCATCTACCTATCTATATGGTCAGGAGCCCAAGTCCGCCATCGCTGCGACCTTGGGCACGCCCATTTCAAAATATCGCATCGATACCATGGGATTCAAGAGTTGAAATAGAGTTTTAAATGCGATTTCATTATTATTCTATCTCGCCCATGGATTGGTGGATATTGCACCAATGAGCAACGACACTCGGCGCTTGCCCAAGCTTTGGGCGTCCGCTGCTTTGCTCGATGTCGTCGGACAACAACCACTTGCGGGTCCAGTATGAAGCTCTGCTCAAGGAGAACAAGCAGCTCAAGGGCGTCGTGGAGAAGCTCGAGAAGGAGAACCATGACCTCAAGCGCTCGGTCTACGAATTGAGTCTCAAGTAGGTGCCGTGTCTACCCCAATCCTTGCCTCAATTTTGCCGTAGATTGGACAGCACGGGAAAACCAGTGTCCCATCCAGGCGGCAGTGGAACCAGCAACATTGGATCATCGTCATCGTCTGCGGAAACGGGCCCGTCGGTGTTCAATGCTAACGACTTGTTGGCGAAGAACTCGGCGACCGAGACGACCCCGAGTTACTTGGAATCGTTGACCCCCAACATGGACGACGACGACCAACAAGCCAGCAACCCGCGCATCTTCTTCCAAAAGTCCGAGCTGCGTGGCCACGGCGGTACGTCGCGTCCTTCTTTTCGCTCTTGATGTTCGTCCAGGGGCGGTGTACACGACCAAGTTCTCGCCATGCGGTCGGCTGCTGGCGTCGGGGTCGTTGGATTGCAAAGTGCTGCTGTGGGACGTCACGACCAAGTTCAATCAGCAGCAGCTGGCTTCGCTGGGGCAGCACAGCCAGCTGGTCATCGATGTCAGGTACATCTCGTTGTTCATAGGGAGAAATGCCTCTGAGGTTTGGCTATAGCTGGTCGAATGACAGTCGGTCGCTGCTCTCGGCCTCGTACGACCACACCGTCAAGCTGTGGGACGTCGAAAAGGCCAGTTTAACTGGCAGTGTGGGCGTAAATGGGCTCGTGCAAACCGTGTCGTTCAATCCCGCAGGTCTCTTCGATATATCCATCCATCCTCCTTATATATATATATCGTAACCGATATGGAGTGTAGACAACGACATGTACTTCATTGGCACGAGTCAGCGCAACGTGCATGTGCTGGACGTGCGGGCAGGCGTGACCCAGTACGGTGTCTTAACGTTTGACGACCGACTCCACAACTCCTTTTGTTAGCACGTGGGCGAACGACGCCATGGTCAACTCGCTGCACGTGTGTTCGGACGGCCACACGCTGCTCACTGGCGACAGCAAGGTCCGATGTATTCACAAATGGTGACGATTGACTAACATTTGGCGACCAATGCCACAGGGCTACGTCAAGACATGGGATATTCGACGCAACGGGTGTGTGGACGACATGTCCCACTTGAATGACGAAGGCCACCACGCCATCAGCCATGTCCACGCGTCGCCCGCGGGGCGGCAGGGCGACGAAGATGGGCGGTACTTGGCCGTCAACAGCTACGACAACATCTTGCGCGTCTACGATCGGTACGACGAGTATGGATGTTCCCGTGAAGTTAATGGAGTCTTAGAGGGTCCAAGCTCATCAGTCATGCGCAAGACCCGATGCAGTTGGGGTACTTTGTCACGGGTACGTACGTAGCTGAAGTGGGAAATGTGTATGTCGCTCATGGATTTGAATGAATGTATAGGCCACAAGAACAAGAATTGGCCCATCAAGAGCTCTTTCTTTCGAGGCGAAGGGTACAACTACAAGCTGTCGCTGCCGTCGACGCGGTATCCGCATCGCAAACTCACAGACGGCGACGCCGACGAAGGCAGTTATGCCGATCGGTACCGACTCAGCAGGTTCAAGGTGACGTGTTAACGTGGATATCGTAGGGACGTAGCGTCGCAGGAAGTGATGCTCCTCGCCACGGGCAGCTCGGACAACCGCATCTATGTGCACGACGTGAGTTGTCGCCGGTCGGCCAATTCCGTGAACGCGAGTCTGCTGCAACGGATCGATGCACACACCGACCGCATCTACTGCGTGGACTTCCATCCGTCCGAGCCCATCCTCGCGTCCGCCTCGGCCGACTTCTCCGTCAAGATCTGGATTCCTCGGTCCTCTCGTCTCGCCAAACCTTCGTAATGATGACGCGTCAATCTTTACATATATTCCATAGAACTCACTGCTTTGAAATGTCCTCATGGACGATACACGCACTTAACCATTCCGTACTTAAGGAGAGTGGAATAGTAGGCCTGATAGTAGTACTAGGAATACTGTACTTCTTCAGAATGAGTACAAGTATCATTGCAATTTGTGCATCGTATTTGCATGTGGCGACACGCATGCTCCTTCCGCGCGGCGGTGTGCGTCCGTCCACCACTGTTGAACCAAGCCCGCATATTCAGCAGCCAAACGTCTCCAGTGCCATGGGATTCCTGGAGAGCAGCCATTCTGTCCACGGGTGAATCCGAATTCCTCAAGACATTTCAGTTGCCAAGGGACCGCGCGTCGTTGGCCCATCTCATGCGCACCGTGGCGACGACCAAAGAGCGCAATGGGGGTTCGTGGATATGAGCATTGCTCTGTCTTATCTAATGTACTTCTGGTAGACTTTGTTCCCCGTGTGATCATCAAGAGCATCGCTGCCTCGTACAAATCCCTCGACTTTGATTCGAAGCAGGTGTTCCTGTTGACGTTGGCGCGCGACTTGCACGTCGACGCCCCCACGGTACGTCCCATTCCTCTCCTTTCCAACCTCAAATGTGCCGTAGGTCCAGCAAACGTTGTCTTCGTGTGCTGCTAGCATATCCACAGTCACCCAATCTGACACGGTCGACTGGAATCACGACCAAGTGGACAAGTACCTGCGATCGATCCGAGCGTTGAGGGACAGCCTGACGCCCCTCTACGAAGTGCGTGCTTGAGTTCATCTTGGTTTCATTATGGCACCATTGACATAACCATTCCGGTAGCTCCTGTTTCGCCAACTGTTGTCGCAATTGGACGGGGGGATGCTCTTTCTCGTGCAATTGCGTGCAGATCTCCGCCAAGTGTTGGGAAAGATAAGCAACTCCAAGGACGTCGTCGTGCTGCGCGCGTTGGACCAGCATTTGCAAGTACTGTGGACACCGCCTTCCGTATCACGATACTCACATACAAACGTCTAGTCGTTTCTGGCATCGTGGTTCAGCGTCGGGTTCCTCCGCCTCGAGCGCGTGACGTACGAACAGTCCCCGGGTGCCCTCCTTGAGAAGATCATCCGGTACGAAGCCGTGCACCCCGTGGGCACGATCATCGAGCTCAAGCGCCGCCTGGGCCGCGGTCGCCGCTGCTTTGCGTTCTTCCATCCTAGGTATTGGAAACTACCGTAATCTCTATCTCATAACGGATATGACAAAGTGTGCCCGACGAACCGCTCGTGTTTGTGCACGTGGCGCTGGTGCCGCGGTTGGCCGACAGCATGACGTACATCAAAGAGGCGACGGAGCAGTTGGCGGACGAGCATGAAGCGAATGCCGCCATCTTTTACTCGATTTCGTCCACCCAGCCAGGGTTGCAGGTGTGGCTGTTACGGATACCCGTGGTTGATATATGCTTTGTGATAGGGCGTCGACTTGGGCAACTTTTTAATCAAACAAGTCGCCAAGCGCCTGCAAGAGGACTTGCCTAATATCTCGGTCTACTCGACACTGAGTCCCATCCCTGGGTTTACGGCGTGGCTGCATCTAACGGTACCGCCGACTGTCGTAGAAGTTGTCCATAATCACCTTGGATTAGGGACATTCAAACTTGACCGATTCTGACGTGGCAGCACTGAAACAGCTTCGCGGCAACGACGACCAAGGCTTTGATGCGAACGAGGTATAGATATATATATATATATACATTGAGAGCTATATAATATATCGATGGTCGTAGACGTTAAAGCGAGTGCTGGCCATCCCGGACTGGCACACGACTGAACATGTGGTGGCGGTGGTGCAGCCCATCCTGATGCGACTGGGAGCGCACTATCTGTTCCGAGAAAAGAAACGCGGCAAGGCGTTGTGTCCCGTGGCCAACTTCCACCTTCGCAACGGAGCCATCTTTGAGCGACTGAACTGGCTCGGCGATATGTCGCCCAAGGTAATTAATATCTGCTAAATTACCACTCTAATACTTGTAAATATAGGGGCTCAAGAACAGCGCTGGACTCATGGTCAACTACAAGTACGAGCTAAGCCAAGTGGAAGCCAACAACGAAAACTACTTGCTCCACAATACTATTCCCATTGGCGAGCAGCCATTGTCGATCCTTGTTGATTGATTGGCGATTGAGTGTTAACAGTAAAGTGTAGAATAATATACTATATTTGGTTGTCTTAGGCTCTGATTGGCTGAAGAAATCAAGTTTAATAGTATATTGAGGTAATATTTCACCAATTATAACAAAGAATAATGTACAAACAATATGCATCGGGTATATGTATTACACTTGTTGCATTAAGTTATATAGGGCACTTAATAACGACTGGGGACGCGACAGCGCGCGACGACAATCGCCGCCGACCACGTCAGCACAGTCCAGAGCAGCCACAGCATGGGGACGAGGAACGTCAGCTTGAGGCCGTCCTGGTCTTGGCTACAAGATCAAGAAACATGCGATACAGTTACTGGAACGGTCAGTACGTACATACCTGCATTCTGGGTTGAGCCCAATGTGGTGGTCAATATCGACGCTGCCACAGTGCGGCGCGTAGATGTCTTTGAGCATGCCGAGGAGGATGGGCGACGGCACGTCGCCAAACACATGCACCAGCAGCGTGGAAATCCCCACGGCAAAGTTGCGCCGGGAGGGCGGCACGCAGAGGAGGACGGCCACGGCCGTGCAGGATGGAGTGGCGAAGAGGAAGATGAGGGCGAGCGCGATGAGGGCGAGGAACGGCGTCTTGGAAGGAAGCGCGGACCACGCCAGCAGACTCAGGAGCACCCCCGCGGACATGAGCACCGTCATGATCACCAGCGCCAGGTACTGGCGGCGGGCAGGCGACTCGCCCGCGGAGAACCGGTCCAACATGTACCCGCCGAGGGGGGTGCCAATCATCGCACTTATGACTAGGTGTATATGCAATAATATGGGGATATATGGACGATATGTAGTGGGGGGGGGGTTGGTGGAACTGACCGACAAGAGACCCAAACATCATGGATGCTTCCGTCTCAGACTGAAACAGACCCAACCCGAGAAGGAATAGCGGGCCAAAGACCCCGAGGCCTGAAATGGTAAAGGTAAACGCGGCAGATCCGAGCACCGTCAGAACGAAGATGGGATGGGTGAGCACGTCCACAGCTTCGTGGACGATCGACGGTGGCGGCGCTGTGTCCTTGGACGGACCAGAAGCAGGCACGATGAGATGGCTGGATTCATCCACAGCGTCCTTGGTCGGCGGAGGTTTGCCTATTGGCTAGACATGAACATGGAAGGAACAAAGCATGTCGAGGTACGCTACTACTTGGCACGTCAAACTCGCGGGGAATGGCAAAGAGACATAGAAGAGCGAGGGGAAGCATCAGGAACGAAGCTACGTAGAACGCCGCAGACCATCCAAACGACGAATGCGCAAAGTACGCGCCGTACCCGTATCCGATGGCCGTGCCGACCTGCATGCGATCTTGGTAAGCGGCGACAATAGATGGAAGAGTGGACGTACCGAGGTGCCGGTGAAGAAGATGCCTATCCACAGAGTGCGAGTGGATGCGGGAGCATGATCGTCAATGAAGGCGGGGGAGATGCATTGGAATGACGATTCGCCGATGCCGCTGAGAACGCGGCCGAACAAGAGTAACGAGAAGCTCTGGGCGGACTGGGCCAGCCCACATAGGACGAGGGCCACACACCAGATGAGAAGCCCCACGCCGATGAGTCGAAACGGCCGCATCGTGATGGACAAGTACCCGAAGAGCACGATGAAGACGGCGTAGCTCGTGATAAACGCGGATGCGAGGACGCCGAGGTAGAAGCCTTCCTCGGTCATGGACGTATGGAGGGTGTCCTTGATGAAGTACTGGAACTGTGTCGGTGCTCCTGGAATGATGCCTCTGTCCACGTAGTTGAGCACATTGATCACGCAGAAGAGGAGGAAGATGGACGCGGTGGACGTGAGGGTGACCAGGGGCGCCATGGGGTTGTTGGTGCCGATCCTGGTGGATATGGGGAGGAGGAACGTTGCGCGATCTAATGTTTTACTACTCCACGGCATGTCTCCCCTCCTGCAAATCTTGACGAATATTGCCATTTGCAACGACATTATTACTTGGAGTAAATGAATCTTGAACGTTCGCTATTATTGTCCAAAAATACTACGTAGTAGTACTACTACTGTAGTAGTTAGTATATTATACTTCGAAATATTAATAGTAAAACCACAAGGTGTTTTGAATAGAAACGTTATACGAAGTACTTTTTTAAAAGTATAAACATTTATTAATACTACTAGTACTTCCTAAAAAAGTGTAAATTGTTTGCAAAGACGAAGGCTTCGTACAGTAGGAGACATGTGGGATGGGTGATGTATTGTTTATTGCACACATTTTGGAATGGGACACTGTACTACTGTACATTCCATTGTACCGTACACTTGCGACACTGGATGTCAGCACTGCACCAACGACGTATCGCCGTGGGTGTATTGAATCTGCGCGTGCGTTAAAAAGGCGGCGATGCTGCGACAGAGTGGCGTGTCCGTAGCGATGATGTGCAGGAGGCTGCTGGACACGCGGTCCCCCACCCGATCGAGGTTGGTGCGGTCCACAGCGAGCACGAGCAGTCGCGGGAGGTTGAGCATCTCGTCCGGAATCGCGTGCAGGGGGTTGCCCGACAGCCACAAGTCGACGAGATTGTTGGCTGGCCAAGCGACCAAGATGGCCAGCTGGGCGTGGAGCACGGCCGCGTGCACGAGGCGGGGCATCGCGGCGCCGTCGAACGACCGCAGCGGGGTATGGCGGAGGTCCAGGGTCCGGAGGAGGGGCAGCGGCGGCAGGACGTCGTCCGGGAGGCGGCTGGAGGACGCTTTGAGCGACATCAACGAAGGGGGCAGCAGCGTCGTGGCGTCTAATGATAGACGCGGCGGGAGGTATGTCAACAACGACACAATATCATCATGACCGAACAAATACCTTTGGAGAGGCTGGACCGCGACAGGACGACGTGAAGAAGCGTGGGGTACGTGGCCGAAGCAGCCGAGGTGACGGTGGTGTTGATCAGCTCCAGGCGCCTAAAGTTTGGCCACAGAACTCGATCAAAGGCATCGAAGGCGAGGGCTGGACAGTTGGCGAATTGGACGGCCATAACGAAGGCGGCGGTGGGCGGCGGGAGGTCCAGAAGGACATGCAGCGCCGTGGAATCGCACGCGATTTGGAAGGATCGGCATACGACGGGAACGGTTGTGAACGGACGGCGGAGGAGGAGGACGCAGCCGTCGAGGGCGGACGGATGGGACGTCAGAGCGTAGATGAGCATGCTTAACGCTGCAGATATCCACAGAACGCTGCCGACACGAGATGCACGTTGCGCCGTTAAGCACCATTTTGATTGTTTCGACATGGTGGGTTCAGTAAAGTCGAAGCGCAGCGGTGACGCGGGGCCGTGGGTCACTCGTCGGACCTTTTGAGGCGACCGCGCGGGTTTGAGTTTGGCGACGAGGGCGGAGAGGGAGGTCAAGGTCGAGAGGAGGAGCAGCGGCGGGAAGGCCGACGCGGCGCCCGTGGTGAAGTCGGCCGCGTCCACATGGGCAATGGGGTCGTCGCATGCGAACATCCACCATATCCGCAGACAAATGCCAGGCAGCACATCCAATGCGACCGCGTATGCCAACGACACGAGGCGGAGATGGGGGTTGCGAAGGAAGAGTCGCTTGAAGCGAAAGCAGGGGAGGATGGAGTAGACCCACACGAACACGAGGTAGGCTAAGACAAGAACACGGGACTGTACGAACGAGTACAGCAGCAGCCCGTGGTAAGAATGCGACAGAACGACGAGCAGGTCGTGGAAGCTCAGCCACAGGAACACGCGGTGGTAGAACACCGCAGGTCGCTTCGAGGGGATGTACTCGGCTCGGTGGAAGCATGCGGCCGTCATGAGGGATTTGATACGCACAAGATGAAGGGCAGATGTGATGACTTGGATGAGAAGCACGATGCCGCTGGATGTCGTGGGCTGAACTGACGCCGGCAATGCCGTTGATGGATCGGACGACGAGTAGATGTCTGTGTACGACGCGTAGGCAAAACAGACAAAGTACACGAGGGAAAGGACATGGAAGCCGAGGACGCACGCGCGAAAGAGGCGGTAGAGGTGCGGAGTGATCTCCATGGGGCCACGTGAGGAATCATCTCGGGTCCGTGGAGGCGGCGATGACGCTGGCGACGATGTTGCGTCGAGGCCGACGAGCATGGTGGCGGGGTCCAGGACAGGACGGACGGACGACGAGGCGCCGTCTGTGGATCGAACGATGCCCACCAGCATGAGCGTTCGATTCTAATGTCGTCCAGTGTACTTGGTGGAAGATTGCGACTGTTTCGTGGTGGCGATATGAAACCGTTCGTCGAATTTTCTCCTTTGAATAAGGTGTGTTGGTTACGCGTTTTAAACGTAATATTCCATTTTAAAATGGATTTTAAAATAAATACTCATAAACGTTTTAAACATCGCTTGTGTCAATAATGTAAGCGAAAATAATTTAAAACAACTCGAGATGGCTGTGTAGACACACTATGAATTTGTTGACTGGCGCGGCCACCCCGACAACTTGCCGCGTGTCGTCGGTCCTTAATCGAGATCGAAAGGCCTATGGTGCACAGGTAGAGTTCCATCTCCAGTACATGCAAGTTTCATATATCCTCCTCGTTGTAGCACATGTTTGATGGTACGGACGTGACATGCTGGAACTCGGACCAAGGGACCCCGCAGCAAGTGCTTCTGTCTTTCCATCGCCACGTCCACATCCGTCAAGTGCATGTGATGTTCCAAGGTGGGTTCGTTGGGGAAGACGTGCAATTCCTGGTCACGACGATGGAGTCCCCCACGGAGTTCCATGCGCTGCCAGTGTCCAAGCACTTTGACGACGGCAATGCGATGCAGTCCGTAGACGTGTCGTGCGACAACGCGACCCAATTGCGCGTCGTGTTTGGCAAAAGCAGCGACTTCTACGGCCGCGTGACCATCTACGAGTTACTCGTGTGGGGCCTCGAGGCAGAATAGGTCATAAGCAGGAATGTCACGTTACATATACAACTAGGACGACTGGTTCAAGTAGTTTGGGTGCGAAAAACTGGGGGGTACTGCTGTCCTGCTTGTGTGGGGGTTGACATTTCCCCACAGATCTGCCTCTTCATTCTCCAGCGACGACGACGACGTCGTCATAAGCACGCGCTCCTTCGAGGCCGCCGCTCCTTGTGGATGGGACGACGCCTCTCGGGCGAGCTGTTCCTGCTCCTTGAGCGCAACGTAGTCGTTCATGGCCATCGTGCTGTTAACTTCGTTCTCGTCCAGAGGATCCTCTTTCAGGTGCGCGTTATTTCGCCGCAGTTTCCGCACCACACAACATCCAGCCACCACGAGCGCCGTCACAACGGCGGCGCCCACCAAGATATATGCCGTGGACGACGATGACGTTGACGCGGAAGGAGTTGTTGACGGCGGAGGTGGAGCGGGGGGTTCGGGAACCGGCGATGTTGTGGTAGGAAGTGCTGATGGTGATGCTGTGGTAGGGAGTGTGGTGGGGGGGGTTGCCGTAGGGACAGTTGGAGAGCGTCGGGTAGTCGTTGGAGCCGGCGTCGTCGTTCGCACGGGGTCGGTCGGGCAGTACACGCCTTTGTCGCAAAAGTCGTCGTTGTTGAGCGGATAGCAAGTGTAGTCCAAGGCGGCGTTGAGGTCCTGCGATGGAGCCACACAGGGGCCGCAGCCATTGCGTCGAAGGCAGATGTCGTTCGGCAGCAGGAGACACGTCGTAGCGTCGCAAATGGACTGGCCACGGACTCCTACAGAGGATGGGCATGTAGGATGAGCGGCGTAGATGGTTGATGGATGTCCGTACCAGAGAGGAGGAGCGCTGCCGCCGATGCTAGGACTGCCATTGGACGGAGCATGGTGACTAGAGTGCAACAAATGCCTACATGAGTTGGACTTTTGGTTGATTTTCACGAATTTCTCAATTTCCAACCTATTTTTCAAAATATTGCTCCAAGCTCTATAAAGTGCGCCGAGGGGCCAAATCGCAAAAAGTGAAAGCACCGATAAGACCCCCACGATGAAGAAGAAGGTACGGTCGATGGTGCCGCGAGGTGCTAGACTTATGATCCACATGTGTGCAGGTGCTATTGATGGGCAAGTCAGGGTCTGGGAAGACCTCCATGCGATCCATCATTTTTGCCAACTACCTCGGTAAGCTCAACGGGTGCCTCTCCGTCGCTTACCATCGCATGTAGCTCGCGACACGATGCGTCTCGGCCCGACATTGGACGTAGAGCACTCTCACGTGCGCTTCCTGGGGAATCTCGTGCTCAACTTGTGGGATTGCGGCGGGTACGTCCTCTCCATCCTGTCGTCCCAATAGTCTAACCCGTCCTTGCAGCCAAGATGCGTTTTACGAAAACTACTTTGAAAGCCAGCGCGACCACATCTTCCGCAGCGTGGAGTTGCTCATTTACGTGTTCGACATCGAGTCCCGCGAGCTGGAGAAGGACATGAACCACTTCGACGGATGCCTCGAAGCGATCGAGCAGAATTCCGAGTCGGCCAAGGTGTTCGTGCTCATCCACAAGATGGACCTCGTGCCCGAGTCGCAGCGCGACGCCGTGTTCGACCAGCGCAAGGAGATGATCCTATCTCGCACGGGGGTACGTCCATCCCTACTCGATCCATCCTCCCACGTCTCCCTTATCTCGATGTAGTCGATTCCGACAGTATGCTTTGGAACGTCCATCTGGGATGAAACGCTCTACCGCGCGTGGTCGTCCATCGTGTACTCGCTGATCCCCAACATGCAAGACCTGGAGAACCACCTGAATGAGTTCTGCGCCATCTGCAACGCGGACGAAGTGGTGCTGTTCGAGCGCGCCACGTTCCTCGTGATTGCGCACGCCACGCACAAGAGCCACCGCGACATTCACCGCTTCGAGAAGATCTCCAACATCATCAAGCAGTTCAAGCTGAGCTGCTCCAAGACGCAGGCGCAGTTCCAGGGCATGGAAGTGCGCAACTCCAACTTCACGGCGTTCATGGACTTCTTCACCAACAACACGTACATCATGGTCATCATGAGCGACGACACCATCCAGCCCGCCACGACGCAACTCAACATCAAGGCGGCGCGACCCGTCTTTGAACGATACGTCCAACAAGCTAACTAAGCTCCGTATCACAATTCACGATCATAACCAGAGTACTATAATGGGAGGATGTCATGTTGAGAAGGAACGTGGAGGGGGGGATGGGACGCAGGTGTCCTGGCGGTATGAAAACCGACCGAACACGACGATGTGGGGGCGTGGGGCGTGCGGGAACACGGACGAAACCAGTCGCTCGAGACGTTGCACTGTGTGGACGGACGGTGGAGTGTGAGGAGGGAGTGTAGATGCGGAAGAAGGAGCGTACCAGACTCCACAAATGCAAGCGAATAACGCCGAGGGCAGGCTTGGGGTACGCGGGAACTCGCTTTCCTTTCTCGTAGTTGTGCACGCCGTTTGCAACGTCGCAAGTACACTGATCGGGACGTCGCCTCGACTCTGTTGGCGGTGGACGTTGATGGTGACGTCGTCACTGGGACGTCAGAGTGGGGAGCCTCCACTGAGACAACCGCATGTCTGCGCAGCATGCGCTCATAGCTACGACTGAGTGTGAGGACCTTCCTTGCCAGATTGCATCATGCACGTACAGGTCGTCGAACACGTCGTGGTGGCTCATCTCCTTTAGTCCAACATTCGTAAATAGGGACTTGTGATTGGCTGGGAGTGGTTTTCTAATGACCAATCCAATTGCGCCGTGAGGCTTCCACGTAACGCCCACGTGCCTCGCACACATGCTTGGTCGAGTCCGAAGCATCGCAGGTCGACAGTTGCGCCGACAGTCCTCCATCCCAGCACTCCGTTCGGCCTGCAAAATGAGCACATCATCCTCTCCCATCATTCCATCGCCCAAAGTCAAGGACAACGGGGACGGTGCCCCACTACCGTCGCTCGATGCTGCTGGTGTTCCCACGAACGAGTCCTTGGCCCAGAAAGGGAAGCGCTTCCTCAAAGTATACGGCATGGTCGGCGTAGTGACCCACACGGCGCTGTCCGTGGCGTCCTACTCGCTCCTGTACGTGAGTATCTCCCGAGGACTAGACGTCGGCACGTTCCTCGGCAGTTGGACCACCAGCGTCCAGGCCGTCGCCCTCGCCAACTCCACCGATCAAGGGAGCGCGGGTGTCGAAGCTGCCAGCAACGCCATGGTCACATATGCGATCTACAAGCTTCTGGCACCGATCCGATGGCCCCTAACGTTTTTCGTCACGCCAATTGTGGTCCGACAATGGAATCGACTGCGCCTGCCTCCAAAGGACCCGAAATCCACAGTATAACCACCGTAATCACATTCAAATGACAGTATTCATATGCAAAATCAACCCACAGCACGAGTTAGCAAACCAAAGTTTCATGACAGATCATATCTGAGACCGACCTCCTTGGAAAGTACTCGCGGGACGAGGTTTTCCATCAGTTCCCATGAAGGGACTATCGCTAAAGTATCGTTTCAAGAATGATGGTCGAAGGTTCAAACAGTTCATCGTTATATATGGACAAAACAGTTTGAATGGTTAGTTAATCGTTATATATTGTGCTTGTGGCGTGGTTTCTCGTTGGAATTTAAATCGATTTGATTGGCTACTTCAGAAGAGCTCAAAATTATTAACCAATCAAAACATTCTAAATGAAATTCAACCAATCAGATCGATTGTGGATCGGTTTGGTCGGCGCGATTCGATTGCACCCCCTCCCCAAATTTGTATCAAATCGACAATATATGGACAAAACAGTTTGAATGGTTAGTTAATCGTTATGTATATGGGCAAAACAGTTTGAATGGTTAGTTGGTGGTTAACAGTTACATGGCATCCGGGCACAAGAGCGCATCGACGAATGCCCGTTTCGATCCAAGATGAACCATGTGTTGGATGGAGCAGTATCCGTGGGCATTGAGCCGGATGAATGTTTCCGCGGCAATACCGAGGCCGTGGAAGGCATCGTGCAGCAAGCTCCACTGGAACGTGGACGCGATGTCGGCGTCAGTGGCGTACTCGATGAGCGCGGGCGATGTCTTGGCTACGTCGATCTCGCACGAGTTCCCTTCCGAGGATGACGCTTGCAGCTGGAATGCGTCGTTCGGGTGCATGCGAACGGTGACGGGAGCGGCGGGTGGCAGGTCGGCGAACTCTTGTGCTACTTCTTGTAGCGCGTTCGACTGGATGATAACGCGGCCGACGACCGCAGAACCCTCAAACGATCGCTCAAAGTCCCCCTGGGTGAAGTCGTGGAGGTCGTCTTCCACGAGGACCTGGATCGCACACTCTGCGAGGATTCCGTTGTCGGTGAGGACCATTTGAAAGCAGGCCGAGTCCTCGTCGAAGCTCCATGTGACAGATGTCGACGCCAAGGACGACATACCAAACACGCTTAACCCTTCGAGGAGATGGGGTAGAGAGATGCGGAACCCCAATGTCTCGTCGACATGGTACGCGAACGAGTCGAAGAGGTCGCTGGCCAAGCTCGTCTTGACCTACACGATTTCTTCCAGTAGACAGACAATCCATGCATGAAGTGTAGGTGGTACCTGCAGAGACTTTCCTTTGGAGTGTGCTGTGAAATACATTCCTAGTCGAAATCAGGACCAACCTTCCACGCATGTTGTACCAGATGCATCGATGTCACAGCGCACGAGCTGATCTTTCTTCCGCCCAAGACTCAAGCAAAGCAACATCGTGTACAAGTGCTTGACATTGTCAATGGAGCAGCTCATGAGAATAGATCCCATCGGACCATCATTTCCTCTCCTTTCTCGCACTGGAGACTGCGGCGTCGGCGATAGCGGCGGCGATTCTGCTTCGTACTCCATCATGAAGTTGAATATGTAACTGTCAAATCCAATAAATTGATCAATTGAAAGAGGTTTCATTGAAAACTTTACGCGCCAAGAAACCGGCTTTGGATTGCTTCGGTGGACTCGTGTTCCCTGGGCACGAGGACCTTTCCAGCGCGGATGGCGACGTGCTGCAAGCGCTTCTTCCGCGGCGACAGTCTGCTTGTGTATGCGTCCAAGCGTATGGCTTGCGTCGCCTTGCGCACCAACCAGTTGCGCATGATGCCTTGGATCTGCAGCGCGGCGGCGTCGTGCCGAAGGTGCTGCACGGCCAGGGTTGCCTGAGCACACGTGGCCGTCACGACGGGACATTTCGGATCTTGGCGCTTGGTGATGCGAATGAGGAACCCCACGACGCCGTACTGCACGAGGCGGTCGCGCACTTGCTCGTCGCCTGTCGCCGCCAGCCCCACAAACGCCCTCGTTGCTTCGTACCTACACGAACGACCTCTCCCTCATCAGTGTCGCATATCTCGTCAGTTGTCGCATATACACTTTCAACCTCAGCGCGGCATGTCGACACGACGGCGCGATGCTCTTGACGAGGAATAGCACGATCCGCGACTCGACGAGTTTGTGCGTGTTTTCGGCCTTGGTGGCAAAGTCGGCGAAGATTTTGGCGATTTTGGTCTTCAACCCGACGTCGTGGTGGATGGAGAGCGCGAGAAACGCTTCGAGCACTGGCTCTTTGCACAGCAGGAGGCGGGGACAGTCGCTCTCGCAGAGGTGCCACATGGCGGTCACTACATCCCCGCAACTGGCGGCGTCCTCCCGAAGGACGTCCATGAGGCACGGCAGCAGTCCCCGTGCGATCATGTCCAGGTGGAAGGCCTTGTCCACGACGGCATCTGCATTCGTGTCCCTTGGAAGCGTCATGTCAATGATAACGGGGAGCGAAGTGAGAAGCGACACTCCGAGTTTCCTGACTCGTTTGTCGGGAGCAAGGTGCACGTTTTCGCACGAGATGAGCTCGACGATGCCGAGATCCAGCAGCACTTGGCGGGTGTCTGATGGAAGCAGCACGATGTGGTTGAGAACCATAAGAGCCTTGATACGAACGTCCACATGCATGTTGGACGGAGGAGGGTGGAAGGCACATGAGAGCAGCGGGGGGAGGATGTCGTCGTGGAGTAGACTGGGCAGGTTCCGGGGGTTGGATGCAAACACTTCGAGCAGCGAAATCACGAGGTATGACGTGGCGACCTGGGATGGGGGCGACGCGAGCATGAGGAGGAGGCTGGGCACGACGTTGAACTCGACGAAGTGCCGCGCGGCCCGGCGGTCTTGGGCTAGAAGGAGCATGGTTTCCAGCAGATCGCGGCGGAACGCCATGTCCGTATCGAGATACGGGTCCTGGAACAGCTGGCACAGTATCTTGGCAATATCGGGCTCGTCTGCGACAGCGTCCTTGTTGCGCTCGGGGACGGCCAGTCGTTTGAGTACGAGGGCCGCGAGTTGCTTGAGTTTCGTGTCTTTGCGAATAGCGACGGTGCGCAGGAGATGCAGGAGCAGGCGGAAGCCCCCGTATGTGACGAGGAACGGCGCGGCGTCGGGGAGGTGCAGCATCTGAAGCAGGATGCGCAGGGCCGTTCGTTTGACGTGGACGTCTGCGACACGGAGGAGCGCAAAGATGCTTGCGATGCCGTTGGGGGCATGGAGTAGCTTGAGTTGAATGGACGGCAGTTGGACCTAACTACGTGTGAGATGGACGGACGTGACAAAGGAGGGCAAGTACGAGCTGTAAAAGAGTGTCGCTGGCGTCCCGAAGCACACACAGGTCCATGTGCGATTTGGCGCCGTGAAGCAGGGCGAGGGCGGCGCCGAGGCCGCCGGCTTGCGCCAAAATATCGAGATTGGCCGCTGGTCGAACGAACGAAAGAATGAGAAGACGGATAGATGGGGATTTGGTGTAGTTACCGTTCTTGCTCAAAGTAGCAAAGGCGGCCGCGGCGTCTCGTCGGACTTCGCTGAACGTGGACCAGTACGCAATGTCCACGAGCGGCCGCAGACCGTCAAAGTCGATGTCTGCGTGGAGGTGCGGGTGGGCAGACTTCTTCGCCAGAGCATTTACACGCTGGTGATTGCTCTCCATGATGGGGGAATCTGGCTGCACTTTGACGTTAATGTTGGCTGTGAGGTGAATCGTAGTCTTGGTGACTGCAACGACTGGACGAAGGGCAGAATCGGGGTGGAGTGGGGGACACATCACGGGCGATGAAAGCGACTTCCCAGCATGCATTCTCACGGCAGACTTCTTTGAACGAGACGTTGCTACGTCATGCTTTGATGTCCGAGGCAGGGTGGCAGCAGCCGTCTTGGGTCGACGCAGCCTTTCCATCGTCAACATGCGCCTAAATTTAGACTGATTATCCGTATCCGTATAAAGCAACTTCAACTTGCACACAGTAGTAACGTTATTGGGCATACATAGTACTGTAACATATTGTTTAGAAGAGTGCACTTCTAATGGCCACATACTTCCACGGTAGCCTTATCAGCGAGCGATAACGTTAAGGGTACAGTGTTGTCTTTGTGATAAGTTTCAGACTAGCCTGAAGAAGGAAAGTGAACGGCGACCAGATTCCAAAGCTTCCTGGTTCTGCTGCACATCATCTCAGCAGGCTACTGTACTGTACTCGTCCCTACAACCTTATACTAGTCATAGCTGCTCTGAGCTATTTAAGGCAGGCTGACACTAGTACGCTAATACTAATAACTAACAGGACAGGGTGGACTAGTATTATATAAACATACAGGAATTCAAAGTGTCTGGAACCAATTCACAATCGTGGCGTGCCCAAACCGGGCGGCGAGTGCGCAGGCGCGACTGACGCTGCCTTCTACCCGGTTGGCGTGGAGGTAGCGAACGATGTCGAGGGAACCCCTGGAAGCCGCCCAGTTGATCGCGTGCTCCGTGCATCCTTCCGACCGGTGTTCATGCAGAAACTTGACAATGTCTAGGTGGCCGTACAGCGCCGCGCCGTCCATCGCCTCCTTCGTGCACCCTTCTTGACGGTGAAAGTGTAGAAATTGCACGATACTCAAATGTCCCGAAAACGCCGCACTGGTCATTGCGTACGTGGTGCAGCCTTCGGTACGGTGGGTGTGCAAATACTTCACAATACTCAAGTGTCCGTTCTTGGCAGCCTGGTTCATTGCAAACGACGTGCAGCCCTCGGTGCGGTGCTCGTGGAGGAAGCGCACGACGTCCAGATGGCCGTTTTCCGCCGCCTGGTTCATGGCAAAGGTCGTACAGCCTTCGGTCCGGTGCGTGTGCAGAAACTTCACGATGCTCAAATGACCGTGGGCGGCTGCGCTGTCCATGCAGTCGGCGCTCCACCCGGTGCAACCTTGGGCGTGGAGGAATTGAAGCGCATTGAGGTGTCCGTGCTTGGCGGCACCGTTGAGCGCGTACATGGAGATTGTGGGTGGCGGCGGGATGGTGTAGTTGGAGAAGAGCCATTCGAGGATGTGAAGTTGTCCGGACACCGTCGCGCAGAAGATCGCATACTCCATGCAGCGGCCTTGGTGGCGGAAGTGGGCGACAGCGGCTTGCACGACACTGAGGTGTCCGTTGGAGGCGGCGAACCCGAGCAGGCTGTTGTCTTTGAAGCTGAGCGTGGGTCGGTCGAGCTTTTGAGTTATAAAGTAAGATGAGAGGATAAATGGGATGCCAGACATGGCCTCGGTGACACGAAGCACGAGGGATCGATTGCCGAGGACGGCAAAGAAGACGACAGGGGAGACGGTCGTAGGAGAACTACGAGGGTCACCTGTGTCGGTGTCTTTGTCGATGTTGAATGGCGAGATGTGCTGCTGGGGGATTTTCATCGTGCTTGGGCGGCCGGAGGAATCACGCACTCGAGACGCGCAGTCGTCGTTGTGGACACCTGAACCAGAAGTGAGCAGAAATAGAGAGGGAACAGGCAGCACGAACAGTGGTTATCCGGATAAACTGCCTGGTTTGCCGGATAACGTGGCAGTTACACAATCGGCGGACCGACACTCGGGGACCTGGTAGGCGTTGACGGGTAAAGAAGGTGAAGTTAGTCTGGAGAAAGGGAAAGGAGGGGGTTGAGTGGGGCGGCGGCGCCTGGAAAGTGGTGAAATGAGGTTTGACACATGCGAAACTCTCGGCGGGAAAGACCGTTGAACGAAATGGGCTATTGTTCGAGCAACGTAACGATGTTCTCGAGGCTCTCAACCTGCCAACGCCATCCCCAAACTACCCAAATGCCGTTGTCCCTTGAAGAGACTTTCACACCAAGCGCGTCTCATCTTGGAGGGCAAAAGTCCTTCCACTGACTACATAGTAGTATACTGTACGTACACCAACATGTTGTGAACCTTCGTTGAAGCACCATCCGATCACTAATGCGGCCATGTATGTATACTGTACTGTTACTTTACACCGCCTCTACACTCAAACTGGTACAGTGAGTGTACAGTAGTTCTCAATGATAATTTCGACTTTATTAAATTATACCCTCGCTGTTTTATACCTACCAAGTCTTATGAATTTAATTTCGACTCTATTAAATTATACCCTCGCTGTTATTATACCTTCCAAGTCTTATGAATTTAATTTCGACTCTATTAAATTATACCCACGCTATTGTTATACCTACCAAGTCTTATGAATTTAATTTCGACTTTATTAAATTATACCCTCGCTGTTATTATACCTACCAAGTCTTATGAATTTTGCGATTGGCGACGGCCGGCGGTCTTGGCTTTGACTATTCTTCGGCCGGCGGCTGATTTCTTGGGTTCTGCCACGCCCATGCTGAAGCTGCCGGCAGCCGCCGTGATGGGGGCTGGTTGGCCGAAGCCTCCAAACCCGCCAAATCCAGCTGAGGCTGGAGCTGGTGGGGCACCTCCAAACGACGGGGGGGCTCCAAATGAAGGAGTCGGGGCGCCAAACCCACCGGAGGCAGCTGGTGGGGCGCCAAAGCCAGATGACGTCGGGGCAGCGGGCGCCCCGAAGGAACCTCCAAACGAGCTGGAGGAGGTCGGAGCAGACCCTCCAAAGGCCGGAGCAGCAGCAGGGGCGCCAAACGCCCCAGTCGTCGCCGGTGCCGACCCAAAGTTGAACGTGGACCCGCCACCGAAGGCGGACGACGATGTGGGGGGGGACTGGCCGAACGACGCAGAGGGGGCGGCGGCGCCAAAGGACGTCGCACCAAACGCCGAGGTCGGCGCGGCGGGGGCAGCAGGAGCAGCGGCGGCAGGAGCCCCGAACGCGCCCCCACTGGGTGCAGCAGTGGTGTTGCTGCCAAACGAAAACGAAGTCGATGGCGCGGCAGCAGGAGCCCCGAACGACCCACCAAAGGCCGGAGTCGCCTTGGGCGGAGTGGACGAAGGGGGAGGAGCAGTGCTGCCAAAGACAAACGTGGACGAAGCAGGTGGAGCGGCCGTCGTGGGGGCCGCACCCGACGCCAAAGTGCCACTTGAAGCCCCAAATGTCGAAGCAGCTGGAGCGGCCGTCGTGGGGGCCGCAGCCGACACTAAAGTGCCACTTGAAGCCCCAAAGGTCGAAGCAGCTGGAGCGGCCGTCGTGGGGGCCGCACCCGACGCCAAAGTGCCACTTGAAGCCCCAAATGTAGGGGTAGCAGTGGTAGAGGTAGCAGGGGCAGCGCCAAAGGTAGAGGTAGCAGGAACAGACCCAAACGTCGACGGTTTATCAGCAGGAACAGACCCAAACGTCGACGCTAAGCTGCCAAAGGAAGAGGTTGAACTGCCAAAACCAGCACCGCTTCCACCCACTTTGGTCGGGCCTGCTCCGTCTTGTTCCGAGTCGGCTGATCGTTTCTTGGACACTGGCGGTGCAAACGAAAAGGACGTTAAAGGCGCAGGTTCAGTCGATGCCGACGACGTTGCCGGCTTGGCCGCGTCTCCAAATGAAAACACGGGCTCTTTGGTCCCAGTTGACGGAGAAGCGGGCGTCCCAAATGAAAACCCGCCTCCCCCAGTAGTAGGAGCAGTAGTACTAGTAGTAGTACTAGTAGCACCAAAACCACTAGTGGTGGGTTTGTCCTCTGACGTGTCAACGGGTTTTCCAAACCCAAACGACGCCGTCTTGGCCGTCTTGTCGTCGCTCGTGGCTTTATCCGACGCAGAAGTCGCGGCACCAAACGTAAACGCGGGCTTGTTTTGCTTGTCATCACCTCCAGTCTTATCCGCTTTCGACTCCAACGTAAAGCCAAATCCCGTGGCTGGCTTGGTGTTAGTCTCGGCAGGAGCTCCAAAGGAAAAGACCCCCAGGGTCGTCGTCGCCGCCGGTGTCACAGACGCCTTTGGCTCGGATGGGACGCCAAACGATACGTTGGCAGCAGGGGCGGCGGACTCTTTGACTCCAAACGAGAACAACCCGGACGACGGGGGCGCGGGTTTGCCTTCATTGGATCTGTCAAGTCCCGCATCGTTGGACGAAGAAGAAGTAGATGGCTTGTCGCTGGCGCCAAAACAAGCAAACCCCCCAACCGAAGCGGTCGACGGAGTTGGCGCTGGTTGGTCGTCGGTGGGCTTGGCAGTTTCACAGCAAGGACACTTGGACTGCGACGGGCCGTTGCGCACCTTGCAGGACGGGCAGGCCCAGCTGCCGGCTGCGTGCTGCATGAATTTGGCCAGCGGGTTGCTCGACGAAGGAGGCGTCGAGGTCGCCGCCTCCTTGGGCGTTTCACAGCTGGGGCATTGGGTCAGCTTGGCGTCCAAGTTGTTGACGAGGCATGCACTGCACGTCCAGCTGCCCGGTTTGCGGGCTTTGAATTTGTCCAATGGGTTCACGGAGGAGGATGCAGGCGACGGCAGAGGCGCCGCGGCGGCGGCGGCATGGCTCGGTGGAGACGCATTGCGGATGATCGTGGGGGCGTGCACGGGCGCGCTGACAAACTGGTATGGCTTGGCGGACGTGGCGTTCTTGGACGGGATGACCTTGGTTGGCTTGGAAAACGAGTACTTGACCGGCTTGTTCAGCAGCGTTTCCGCGTCGGACGCAACGCTGCCAGAGGCGGGCGGCGGGGTGGAGAACCCGAACAAGAAGACTTCGCCAGCAGCGCGTTTGACCGGCGGGGGTCTGGAGGGTTCGGCCGTAGCGGAAGGCGTCACCAATGAGGCGGCGGGCTTGGACAACGTGGAGCTCAACGAGGTGACCGGCGGCCGAGACACGCCTTCGGGTGCTACCTGGTCTGTGGTCGATGCATTGGCGTGTTCCACGAGGTCCAAATGGTATTTTCCCCACGACATCGACATGCTCGGGGCGGGTTTCTGCGTCTCTTGGGCCAGCGGATCGGCGTCCATGGCGTTCAATGTCGCCAAGATGCGTTCCGTGATCAGCTTGGAGTTTTCACGAGCGTTTGCCGAGTGGTTGGCCAGCAGGCGCGACGGGACAGGGCGTTTCTGGCGGCGTTCTTCGCGGGAGAGCGTGAATTTCTTGATCAGTCCCCCACGACTCAGTCGAGACGGGTTGGACGAAGATGAATCGCCAAAGAGCTGAATTGGAAGCACCACCGTGCTCTCGGCGACAGGCGGTTGGACTTGTTCCTTGGTTGGGACGTGGCGCGGGGCAAAGCTTCCTGGTGTGTAAAAGTCCGACACGTCGATGGTTTGGTCGTGGACGCTGGAGGGCACGACCTTTTGCTGCTTGTTTGGAGTCGTGTTGTGGCTCTTTCGCGTAAATACAAATGCGTTGGCCGACGTTTGTTCGATGCTTTCGAAGCGTGGTTTCGCAGGCGACGCCGATGTCTTTTCTTCATCGTCACCCGTCGCCCGAGGAAAGGTAAATGACCGCTTGTTGTCGCTACCTTGGCTGGGGGTGACGGCACTTGCCCGTCGTAGAGGCGACTTGGGTTGGATGGTGCGTTTGGGAGATGGGGTCTCGGCGAGGTCAACGGAGAGATCTTCCGTCTCGATGTCGTCGTCTTCAGCGGCCGCCACCAATTTGTTCAGGATGGGCACATGCTTGATGAAGCTAAGGATTCCCCATCCGCCTTGGTCGTTTCGGCGCTGTCGAGTTCCACGGACCGGTTGGGCGGCACCTTCTCCGACATCTTCTTCGAACGAGCGCTTCATTATCCGAAACAGCCTCGCAAGATTTTATACCCTTGGAAAATTACCCTCCACCACAAACCCCCCCGCTTGATACTGGGCTGGAATCCACACAAATTCCACCAATCAGAATGCGTTCCTGGCCGAATCCCGCCAAAGATCCCAAAAGTGACCAATCAAAGGTCGCGAGAAGATATCCGGATATTATCCGAATCAATTGCGCGCGAACGAAGCGCGTCCATACTATACCTAAGGTTATACATTGCCTTGGACGAGCCAAGCGCCGCGAGAAGGCAAAGAAGGGGGCGGCGCATAAGGACATGAGGACGTGATGGAAGATGGGCAAGCACATAGACTTCGCCCCTGTGGATGTTTGGCGTCGGTGATGTTCACTCTGTGGTGGTTTCTCTGTGGCGGGCGGCTTGGACGAGTGGTGGGCGGGTACAGTAATGGACCCATGGCGCAAGTGTCGGAAGGATCGCATGCGGGGTATCACTTCGAAGAGTTCTATCCGGAAGAAGATGGTGTGGTGTTTGGTGCGAGTTGTCACTTGACAACATGAAGCGGGCCATCGAAGGGAATCACTTGAACGTCCAAGACGGCAAGCGCCGCCTACGCAGTAATGGTTGGATGTTCACGAGTGCCGAAGTTCACCTCGCGGCGATCCAAGATGAGCACCCTCGAGTTACAAGTACCCCTCGACCTGCGCTGACACGCCCGCTTGTCCAGCATGCTGCCAACAACCCCCAGATGGTCGCAGCGTCTTTGATCGGAGCATCACTCGCCCCTTCTCCCTCGAATCTTCCGGTGAAGAAAGCCTCGCGGTCAGGGCTGATCAACCAAGTCATGCAATCTCGGAAAGCCAAAGTTGCCTCAAAGCGTGCCGACACGTCCAAACACTCCGCGTCTCAAACACCAGCTTCACCCGTCGCCGTTGGAGTGCGTCGTCCTCGTGCAAGTTCCCCGCGCTCGTTGCCCCTACTCCTTCCATCGCCAGTCACAGCTAGTGGCAAGACACCTCCCACGACATCGCCTTTCTATGGGTTTACGTCTCCTCGCCATGTATCCGGCAGTATCGCCGCGGATGTGGACCTACTCCTTAACAGCACACCCATCGTGTATGCTTTTTCCAGTCCTCGCCACGCTACGCCGCCTTTTGTGACGAATGTGTCGATTCACTGTCAATCCCGATCTTCACCTTGCTATACCCCACCGCCGTCGTCCCCACTTCGTCCCATCTCCGCAGACTCGTCCGTGCTGCCTTACCCACTCACGTGGACACCGGAACCTTCGCCCATCGCCTATCGAGGCACGCTGTCGCCGTCAGTGCAGCCCCTGTTTTCGCGCCTGTCCACCCAGGATGGTCAAGTTAATCAGCGAAGAATGGCCATTGCGTTCCGTCAAATCACCACTCCTTCCCCGTCGAAGAAGCGGAAACTGTCGCATCGTGCGGCGGCGTTGCAGCACAGGCCGCCTCGTCCGACCACGCGCTCGTCGTTACGCCTGTTGTAGTATTCACTTGCGTTCATTAAAGTCTATTTTGTTCCCCCGAGTATTAACGTTACAGCTTTTGTCCCAGTGCTCCATTATATGGCTGGGTTGCGGTGGATGTAAGGGAGGTTGCTGGGAAGGAGTTTGTTCTGCAGGCGCATGCCGCACTCCTCGTCGTGGGTGACCACATGGGGCGTCGGAACAATGCCGCTTCTGCCTCCTTCCGGTACCGACGCCAGCTTCGCGCTGAGGAGCTTATCTTCCGCTCGTCGGGTTAGCGCCATCACGGACCGCGTCGAGTGCACCGATCGAATCGACTTGCATTCTGACAACACGGTCTATACATTCATTCCAACATTAGAATGCATGTAATTGTGAAACCGTCAACAAGTACCGATGCGACAGACGCGGCGTCGTCGTCGATTACTCCCTTGGTGTCGGCGCCGTCAAGTCGAGACAAAGCAGCGGCGTTGAGTGTCTGGCGCTCGGCCCTTTCCGCATTCAGCATGTCCTTGATCTCGGATTTCTTCTCTTCGCCTTCCTCCTGGTTGACCACGGCCTGCAACTTGGACAGTTGCTCATTTACTTGTGCCACGTGCGCCTTCAGCTCGACGTCGTCCATGAAGCTATCCAGGTCCAAGTTGTTGGCGAACTCGAGTAAGTCGTCGACGTCCTCGTCTTCGTCGCGGGCCTTCTTCTCGTCAGCCGTCTCCTTTGTCAAAGCCCACATCGGACGTCTCGCTCCCTTCGGGTCGGCGCCGTCTTCTTCGGGGTTCGTGCGGCGTACTTGGGCTCGGAAATCCGCTTCTCGTTTGGAAAAGCTACATGTGATGATGTGCCGTACAGTTTGTCAGGAATGAACGGTGCACTTGATGTTACTATATATACCGGTCCCTTCGCAACTGTTTCTCGTCCTCGTCCTCCATGAGCGCTTCTTCCAACCGGTCACGCTCCTTTTGCAAATCATGGAGCCATTTCTTATGCTTGGACAACGCAGTGTTCTTCTTGTCGCGTTTGATTGCATGCTACGATGTACTTAGAATGTGCTCGTTTGAATGCGAGTGTTAGGTTGGTACCAGTGGCTCGTTGAAGATGGGAACATTCTGTCCGATCGTAGGCGGATGTATGCCAGTGAGGAACGGGGCGTTCTTGGACGAGTAATCCGTGTCCTTGAACGTCGTAGCCGGCCCTGTGACAGTTGGGGTGAACATGACGAAGACACGAGTGTACGGGGAAGTACCTGAAGCGACCCCGTTGAAGGGCCGGTTGCACAGCATCACACCCTTGTAGTTGCCAATGTTCACATTGGGATTCCCGCCGCCGCTGTCCATGCTCCAGTCCACGCCGCCGCGACGCAAATTCTAAATGCGCTCGCGATGAGCGGCATCTAAAAATAGCTTATAGGACAGCAGTGTATCCGGATAATGGACCTCTTGTATACGGATTTCGCTGGGTCCAAAATCTGAAGTATAATTCCCTCATTAAAAAACACTTCCAATGTTGTTTTTACCCGAAATACAGTACCGTTTCAATGAGGGAATTATCACATCCGGATACACCTTTTCGAACAGTACTACGATAGTAACCTGAGTTGATATTACGCTGTAAAGTTAAAATCACTCAGTGGGCACTTAATGGCCTCGGCCGCGTACTAGCTGCTTTTGGAGCTAGCGGACTAACTACTAGTACTTGGAAACCTTTTTGTGGCGGGCACCAGGAAAGCGGTGTGCTTAGGCTGCTGGAGGTGGTAATTCAGGGTCTGGGGGCGGCGCAGAGGCAGAATCGGCGGGGTGTTGCTCCCTATGGGTGATGGAGTGGCCGGTGGCAGTAAGGAGAGTCGACGGGAGTGCCAGAATCGTGACTTGGCCTACAGATGAGCACGGCGGGTGCGTATATGGCGATCATGGCCGTTGGGGCGGTGTCGTGGTGTTGGCGTTTGAGCCGAATATTGTTGTTATTTTCTGTGAGGGAGGCCCCCTACGGAGCGTATTTGTCCACATCGGTGGTACATGTGGAGTGCCAGTTTCGGCGGAGGGTACCTCAGTGGGCAGAGAACCACTGTTTGTGGAAGTGTGGGTCGTGTAAGTGCGCGAGGGAAGCTGCCCAGTCGCGTTTGGATTGTGTCATGGTGGAAAACATTTTGCAGCCGGTGGTAGGGGAGTAAATGGCGGGATAGGTATCTTCGAGGTACGCACGGGAGGCATGGGCGTATTGGTCGTACTTAGGGATATCGATCTGGGCCCATTGTAGGGAGGATCCTGGGGTTGGTGGTACTTGTGTCCGTTGGCGGGCATCGGAGTATTGTGGGTGGCGGCGATGGAGCCAGTGAATTGCGTCCAGGGGGCGGAGAGCTGCGGTCCAGTGGAGTTGGCCGGGGTGAGAAGGGGAGTCATGGGGCCAGTGGTGAGGAAGCCAGTGTGAATGGAAACCGGGTTGCTGGCGGTGAGCTTGCCCCATTTGGGAGCGGAGGTATGGTAGATGCCTGAGATATTGCGGAGAGCGAGTTGGTCCGCGGGTATGGTAAGGAGCCATGTGGTGGTGAGGCTGGCGGCTAGTACATGGCCCCGGGGAGCCGTCGGAAACAACGAACCAATAGGTAGCGGGCCGTGGCAAGCCTGGATTTCCACGGAGAGTCGGCGCCACCAGGGGATGGAGATGGAATGGTGAGTCGCATCGATCCACCAGTGGTGATTTGTGGTGGGGCGGGAGATGGTGCAGTGTGGGGAATCACCGAGCGGGCCATGAAAGGTAGCTCCATTGGTGCCATCCATCCATTGGCCGAACCAGAAGTCTCGGGGTGCCAGGAGGGGTGTGCAGCGGAGGGCTGTGTGATAGAGCCAGCGGGTTAGTAAGGCCCCCGGCTTCCGGCATTTGGTAAATTCCCTGTGGAGTTGGATGGTAGCGAGAGCGAGAGTCGCCCGGGAAGGTAGTCCGAGGAAACGATGCATGTGGAGGGCCAGAACACAGCGTGCCGGTGCGAGTGGGATCATGCAGTGGCCTGAGATTGGGGAGGGGTTACGACGACGTGTTTGCCATTGGGGGCGTGTCAGGCCTGTGTAGATACTTGCACTGGCGTTGCAGTGTCCGGGGAGGTATATGTCTTGGTTAGGGAGCCAAGCTTTGGGGGTGACGGGCCTGGGTGGCGAGGAGGAGGTCGTGTGTGAGGGAGCCCGACCCGGGGCGATGAGGGTGCGTAAGTCCGAAGCGGTGTTCCTGCGTGTCGAGGGAGTCCGGGCATGTACGGCAGTGGGCGACCCAGGTCTTTTGAATGCGGTGTTTGCGTACATTAGCGTGGAGGGTGTAGCATATGGCACGCCAGTAGAAGGAGAGGGCAGGGAGGTCCCAATTGCAGAGGTCCCCAGTGTTGAGGCGGGATGACTGGATTGTGCGGCGGGCGTCCGGTTTGCAGGCTTGCGTAGAGGGCCAGTTTCGCCTACCGCATATGGCTTCAAGCCAGGGGGCCGTTGCGCCGGTGACTGGCTTGTCGTGGTCGTCACGAAGTTCCCAGGAGTTGGGAATAATGAGGTGGGCGTAGTTGGTCAGTGCTACGTGTCGGCGAAACTTGGCGTATACGGTTTCCGCCATGCGTTGGCTGGGAAAGACGAGGCGGAAGAGGCATTGGCCTTCAGAGGACCAGTTAGTACAGCCAATGGCAGCCCAGTGGTCCCGTGGGCCATGTAATCCCGACATACGGGTGTGGCTTTGGATGGTTGCGTCTGTTGAGAAGAGCACACATGAGGTCCCCGGGGGTGATTTTGGATGGATTGCGGTATTCGAGCTGGTGGAAGGAGAGGCCGTTATCGAGCACACCAGCGTATTGGTATACCATTACCACGGAGATGTCTCGAAGGAAGAGGTATCTGCCCATGCCTGGACGGTACGTTGGAGGGGATCTCCGAGGAGCTACTGGCCGTGTTCCATTAGACCGCCAAGGAAGGTATGGCCGTAGCGTTCCTGACAGATATCCTCGATCTCACGACGGTAGTTGAGTATGCTGAGTGTTTCGTCCGGAGGCTGTAGCCATGGGTTGATTGAGAACTGGATACGGATTTTGGCATCGGCAAAGTGGCGCTCCACATCTGCAATATGGTCGGCATTGAATCCTTGGAAAAGGTGTGCCTCGCGTTCCCAGTATCGTTGCATGGTGCGATACATGATCGGCTGGCCTTCGTCGTGGAGGTTTCGGATACCCGGGAATTTAAGGGCTGTGTTGGTGTCATAATCCTCCTGGTCGTCGTCATATATGGTCTGTCCAGCTGCCCCCTGCTTGGTCGGTACTGGTTCGTATTGTGGGATGGGCGGGTAGCGCATGTCGTGGTGCCGCTTGGTAGATGGTGGGGAGTGGGATATCGCGGTGGGTGAGTGTGATGGGGATGTGTGATGTTTCTTGACTGGGAGGGAGATAGTTGGTGTGGGAAGGATACGTGGTGGACCAGAGCGTGATGCGTGGGGGGTCCAGGGTTGGTGACGGGGTAGTAGTAGTGGGGCACGAGTCGCCAGGTTCGGAGGCAAGGGCCGTCTTGGGCTGGAGGGTAGAGGAGGTGGGACGTCTGGAAGAGGGAGCTGGATGTGTGTGCGGGGTGACAACGGCTTCGGGAGGTGTTGCGCAGACTGAGGGGGGACTGGTCGCGTGGGTGAGGGGGTGGTGGCTGCGGGCGTGGGTGGGATGGGTGCATGGGGAGGCCCAGGGAGGGCAGTAATCGATGTATTGATGGGTGCAGTGAAGCTGGGAAGAGTGATAGGATGGGGCGCCAGAGTTGCACTGGTAGTAGCAGGTTGACGCCAGATGTCAGGAAGAGATCTCTGTGTAGGTGGACCTTTGGCCCTCTTGGAGGGTTGGAATGGGACAGGAGCCGGAGCGGGCGGCGTGGTTGGGCTTGCCGGAAGTGGCAGTGCCATGCCTGAGCGTTTGTAGGAGTGTGGGACATGGTTCGATCTGGGGCGGATGGGCCGGACGTCATCTGAGAGAGGCGCAGCCGGGTAGGTGCGTTGTGTGACATCTGGGGTGGGGCTGGTTGTGTCTGGCAGGGTGGGTCGTGGATGTATGGAGTGGAGAGGACAGGAAACAGCAGCAGACACGTGTGTGGATGGAGGAAGAGCTGAAAGTATATTAGTTCTGACGGCAGAGAAAAACAGCCAATCAGACTAGACTATGATTGGCCACGACATCTGTGATGTTTCGTGACAAATGTCTGCGCTGTCTTCTACCTGAGGAAAAGCCTCTAAAAGGCACAAAAACCTCCTACATAACTAGCAGAATGCTGCTACCTGACTGACAGGGCAGTGGGGATGTTCTCTAACAGAACAGGGTGTTCTGACTGCCTCCCAACAGCGCCACGCACTGTCAACCGGAATCATGTGCCCAGAGTGCAGGAAGAGGCTGGCGGTTAAGCTCAGTGAGCGTAACCACCACTGATTACACCGTCGTCTGTCCGGGACTCAACTCGTCGGACATCCCTTTCAGCAGGTCCCTACCAATTGGCCCTTACCGAACGACATGCCGTGGAAGGGCCGGATGGATCGAGTAACCACCGGGATGCCGTCACCCCCCGATGTCGAGCCAACACAACATGCCTCAGGGCGTCCCCCTGGCACGTCGACTTAGTCACGGGCTGAGAGGCCGGAGTTCGTGCTCCCTGGCTTTCGCCTGAGGGTGCTGAAGGACGACAGCTGTCCCACCCGTTTGTTGACTACGCAGAGCGCAGAACATTGTGCCATCT
>NW_009798333.1:199490-205611 GCF_000520075.1 Aphanomyces astaci | reverse complement strand
GAATGCTGCTACCTGACTGACAGGGCAGTGGGGATGTTCTCTAACAGAACAGGGTGTTCTGACTGCCTCCCAACAGCGCCACGCACTGTCAACCGGAATCATGTGCCCAGAGTGCAGGAAGAGGCTGGAGGTTAAGCTCAGTGAGCGTAACCACCACTGATTACACCGTCGTCTGTCCGGGACTCAACTCGTCTAACATCCCTTTCAGCAGGTCCCTACCAATTGGCCCTTACCGAACGACATGCCGTGGAAGGGCCGGATGGATCGAGTAACCACCGGGATGCCGTCACCCCCCGATGTCGAGCCAACACAACATGCCTCAGGGCGTCCCCCTGGCACGTCGACTTAGTCACGGGCTGAGAGGCCGGAGTTCGTGCTCCCTGGCTTTCGCCTGAGGGTGCTGAAGGACGACAGCTGTCCCACCCGTTTGTTGACTACGCAGAGCGCAGAACATTGTGCCATCTAGGGTATTGATATCAGCGACCTGGGGTCGTGTATCGGTGGAAACAAGACATAAGTCTATTGTTCGATGAGGTGGTTCTCGAAATGGTAACGTACGTCAATGTGATTCGTACGCCCATAATGTCCAGAGTGGTTCACGATCTGGATGGTGCTCTTATTGACCTCGTATAGAGGAATAGCTGTGGTGATGGGATGTCCCATGTCACCGACTGCCTGTTTGAAACTCAGGCGCCCTTGTGCAAATTTGCACAGAAGGATTAGCGCTGCCTCGTTGTCGAGAGGGCGATGCTTCGCATTCTCTTAGCGATCCGAGATATCGCAGAGTGGTGGTAAAATGTCACACTAAACCCGCGACGCATCAACACAAGTGGCGTAGTCACTGTCTACATGCGCGTGATGCGGATGGAGTGATCATACGCACTACCTACGACGAGATCATAGTCTATCGTTCGTTGGATGTATCCGATAGCGCACATGGCCTCCTGCATGTTGCAGGGCCGGGGCTCATGAGAAACTGGCACAGCTGTAGGGCGACGCATGTCAGGTCGATGTGTCGTGCCCACCATGAACTGGCGTTCTGCATCGTTCTGAGGATACATCTACCCAGACAGCTTGACCTTGAACTCCATTGGAGTGAGGGTTGGTTTTGAATTCTCCATGCTAAACCTCACGATATTCAAGGTTGCATATTGGGACTGATGCATTGCGAGAGTTCGAGCAGAACGATCTCGAACAATGTAAATCCGAGAATAAACTTGAGAACCCCAAGGTCGTGCATCTGAAAGCGCACCCTTGTTTGATAGGTTGCAGCATGTCCAGTTGGGAGCCATGAGGACCAGTTCGTCATCATCGACGCCCATTGGTACGGGTTGTTGGACAACAATCGACGACGTTTGGACGTCGGAGTTGTGGATAACTTCCGTGGTGGAGGCGGAGTATGACAAAGTTGATGCCTCCCGAAGGGGCAATTGGAGTAGTGTCTAGCACTTCTAGTACGACATGTACTTGCCAAACTGCGTACACCGAACCACAAACTAGAGCCTCCCCAAGTATGGGTAGAGGTGTGGTGGCCATCGCTTCCCCAAACGGTGAAGGCGCAGATATGGTGTGTCAAATACCATGCAAAAACTTTGTGCGAGAAGTGATGGTGATCGTGGAGAGCTTCCACTCGGTTGGAGTGATGGAGATGACATCTATCCATGTGTAGGACATGTCCAACAAATGATCTGGGATGCGATAACCATCCTTCAGATAAATCATGTTCGGTCGCCGTTGGTGCCAGCGACATCGAGTCCAACTGATCCACGCCAAACAACTGTGTAGGTGGGCATCGGCTGCACCAGCAATATTACGGACTAATGTCCACTAATAATGTCGAAAGTACGATGTGTACTTGATTTGTCGGTCGACTTCTGAAAGTCCCGAAAAATGCAACACGTGAATGTTGTCCATCGATAACCTGTCGAGGCATAAATGCCGACATGTGTGCGTGAAGACATCAATAAACAGTCTGGTCACGTGGACACGGGTGTTCTGAGACACGAACTTGCAGGTCGAGGCGCGAAATTCGCTTCTACTCGGTGGTGCGCAGCCTTATTTAGTGGGCGGAGCGCGTCGACTGCGGTTGTGGCAGTGAATCACGCACGACAGTCACGGTAGCCGCCGTGGTATTTGGCTTGATAATCTAAGCGGGCAAATTGTCGCGGAATATATAGTGTAGTACCTAGGTAGTCGTTGTGGCATGCAGCCAATAAAGTCTTCGCGATAATCTACGTGAAATATGTGGCAAAATATATCGTGATAATACCTTAAGGAAGTAATCAGTGCGTTAGTGGACGTTGTCGACGCGAGTCTTCGCGGACATGTTGCAGTCGTAGTCCCAATGTAGTTATCGGCGGGGTCATATTCTTCGCGGACATTTTTCGTCGCAGTCACTTCGTGATCGTTGCCACAGTAGACTTCACGGAATCTACGATGTGTTGTGAGCATTAGTCTTCACGATAGTCATCGCGATAGTAGTAGTTCTTTTCGCAACATTCGTCGCGGTGTTCCTATTGGTGAACACAGTCGTCTTTCACGCGGTCTACTTCGTGATCGATGCTACGGTAGTCGTCGCGGAAACCTCACGATAGTCATCGTGGGTAACTCTGTATCGGTCATCACGATGGTAGTTTTCACCGTGACCCACCAGGGAAGCAGTAGTAAGGCTCATTACCAGTTGAGAGGCAGGAAGCAGCAGCAGACACGTGTGTGGATGGAGGAAGAACTAAAAGTATATTAGTTCTGATGGCAGAGAAAAACAGCCAATCAGACTAGACTATGATTGGCCCAACATCTGTGATGTTTCGTGACAAATGTCTGCGCTGTCTTCTACCTGAGGAAAAGCCTCTAAAAGGCACAAAAACCTCCTACATAACTAGCAGGATGCTGCTACCTGACTGACAGGGCAGTGAGGATGTTCTCTTACAGATCAGGGTGTTCTGACTTATGGATGGCCACCGAGGATTAGCCCGTTTGGTTGTGTGGCCATCATGGCGAGCCAGGAACTTGTCCGCTGCACATGTTGACCGTAGCTGGAGCGCAGTGAGCAGTGGGTCAACCGGGCACTCGGTGGTGTCGGAGGCAGAGTCGTTTTGGGATGAGGTTGGGTGAGGTTGGCGGATGATGCCAGTAGCCGGCACAAGGATGCCGGTGGGGACGCCGTTGCGGTGAACGATGATGATGGCCATAGGGGTTGGCACGGTCGAGGTGTCCGACAGTGTCGGAGGTATTGACTGCTGCTTGCCGGGGTCCGGCCGAAGTGAGGCCATGGTCGTTGTTGGTGGTGTGCTCGGCGCCCCGTATATTTGGGCATCGCCCGTAGCGCTGTAACCTGGGACTCCGTCCTACCCCTGGTGAGTACATACGAAATCTCCGGGGTTAACTGCATCGCTTCACCCAGTGGTTCTTCGATTTGCATTTAGAATTTGTATGAGGTATACAAATTTCGAAGTTGATTTTGGAGTGTTACACTACAGTGCTGGCAAAAAGCATAAGACCACCCACCAATTTGGACGTTACGCTACAACCACCTGAAAACAACGGTGCGCCATATCGTACAATTGATTGAATACGAAATTGAGGCCTGTAAGTGCAGCAACAAAGGCAATTCAAACATTCAATCTCACATTGTGTGCAGATTATAAAATCGTTGATGGCAATAAGTATAAGACCACCTCAATAAAGTGCTTCAATGTTTGTCGATTACGATCCAAATTGCTCTCAATACTTTGTCTTACTCCCCTTGAGTTCCAAGACACTCACGTAGCGCTTCTGTATCGATTTCAACAGCTTGTCGATGAGGTCTTGGCCGATACCATCCCACGCCTTGAGAAAGAATGGCTGCAATGAGCTCAGTTTTGGACGCAAATTGACAACCATGGGCGTAAACCGCACGCGCAAGAACACCCCAAATGTTCTCGATGGGATTCAAGTCTGGAGACTTTGCCGGCCAATCCATGACGTGCACATTGTGCTCGTTCAAAAACTCCTTGGTCTCCTTCGACGCATGGATTGAGGCATTGTCGTGCTGAAAAATGCACTCACGAAAATAGTAGGCGATGTACGGGAACAGATGGTCGGACAGCGTGTACACATATGCGCCACTGTCTTGATTGCACTCCAGAATAGCAAGGGTCGACGTTCCCTTGGCACTGAAAGCGCCCCAAACCATTACACTTCCGCCACCGGATTGCCGCTTAGAGAATATGGCCTTCTCCTTGCGGAGGTCATGCCAGTAGTACTTCAGGCCGTCGGGACCATCGAGGTTGAACTTTTTTTCGTCGCTGAAGACGACTTTGGCCCAGTCAAGGTCGCTCCATGTGACCTTGTCGCATGCCCATTTTTGGCGCGAAATTTTGTGCTAGTCCGTCAGAGTTGGTGATGCCATGGCCTTGCTGTACCGGAGGTGCTTGGCCTGGTTGAGTAGTTACCGGGCATGCCTAGCCTTAATGGCTAGTTGGCACTCATCAACGAGCTCACGAGAGCTTAAAAGCGAGTTGGATGCAGTCCGAAGAAGCCGGCGCAGGTCTTGGGCACTGACCTTGGGTGGCCGGCCACTACGCTTGTTGATATTGTAGCCCGCTGGGTCACGTAAGAAGTGTGCAGTGGCACTTCGAGAGCGACTTGGAAGTCGTTCTATCTCTCTGTGGCCTTTGCCGACCGCGGTAAGGGCAAAAATCATGGCCTGTTCTTCTTCCGTGAGTTTGAGTCCCGCTGGCATGCAAGTATGATGTTTTGAAATCAAGGAAAGGCGGGAATCGGTTAAACTCATTACGCGGAGCATAAAAAACATGGTTTGTGAGCTAAAAAACGCCTACAAGAGCAAAATTGACGTGGTGGTTTTATAGTTTTTGCCACATGGTTTTTTTGTATGTCACGTTTTTTTTGCGTAGCGTGATGGGTACTTGGCGCCAAGTTGCGACGAATGTCATGATGGTTTACAAGGCACGTTCGGAATGGTAGAATCTATCTCAATTTAGAGACGACCAAGTTGAATGTGCAAACCGGTCATATTTCTACGTGGTCTTAAACTTTTTGCCAGCACTGTATTATTGGAGACTAGACAGATTTCGCAAACGCCAGTTCTATTCTATCCGCAACCTAGTATTTAGTACCCGGATAGGTTGCAACCTTGTGTGCGAATTTCGCAAATCGTCCGCTGCAAATTGGTTTTATCCAGAAAACGTTATCCAATCAAACGTGGTTATTATTCTTGGCCATCATCATCACTCAATAATGATGCTGGCTGAAGTCCCTCGGTAAATAAATGACACTTCCATCGCATACAAAGGCGAGAATTGTACGCCTACAGTCGGATTGGAGCTTACTATTAATAGTTGGATTCTCGCCTAACACGAATGAAGCGTTACCATCCTACCCACTTGCAGCATCTTTGTACAGATAATCTGGTTTCGGGGTTTCGCCCGCGAGGTCGACGAAAGACTTCACGTCATTCTCGTGCCGGAACAAAGTAGCGAGGTCCTTCGAGAGTATGGGAGGACATCGTGTTCAGAGCGACGTCCTTCTACCACAAATGACATACTCATGAGACTCTTATGCGATTCACCTCGCCATCCCAGGCTGTCACAATGGATGCATCATCAAACAAAACACAAGCGCATCCGGTTACACTAGAAAACCCACCATTTATGCGGATACAGCAAATGGGGAACCTTCGATTTGCTTCGTGCTTCGTTTTAGAGCAAGTGCAACCTTTTTTTATAACGTTAAGGTGATTCATGTAATTCCCGGCCAGCAAATGGCCAATCACAATCATCCATGATTGGACAAAATTACGTACTCCTGTATCACATACTTGTAAGATTTAATATTATGCTTGTCCGACATGTAATACAGTTTTTATACTAGTTGCACTTCTAAATTTAATTACTTGAATACTTTATACATATTATTATTAAGAGGTTTTGAGGATTTTGTCACCCAAATCAGGCATACATTATTCAAGTGACTTACTTTTTTGGCTGGGAGTTAAATTCACACAGGGAAATTTGAATTTTAGAAATTCGACGAGCAAATTGACCATGCGATACAAATGATGGGACCTGCATAAAGTTATAAAGCTCGTCACGATCTTCAAAATGCATGTTTTTGCAGCCTC
>NW_009798333.1:194534-197673 GCF_000520075.1 Aphanomyces astaci | reverse complement strand
TTTCGTTAGGTGTCGTAAAGCCACTCCCTTGCTCAACGTGGCACGCAAAAACTGGGATCATAGTGATAGTAAAGTTGTGGACCCATGAGGTGTGTGCCAAGACCCCTTCGTGATGCCAGTTGTGGTAATGGGTCCACATGAGTAAGCTTATGCAATGCAACAACAGGGAACTATGTGCGGTGTGGATTCGCCACCACACATGCAAGCATACGGATATCGTTCCTCATGCGGATGTGGTAAATGCAAATAAGTTTTGACGAAATCATGAGTTGGGTCTGCCATATATTTCCCGTGCATTAAAATTTCCGTGCGTGGGAAGTCTACGGCAGTGCTTCCGAAATCTGTCTAATGAACCAACAATAGATCTATACTGTCAGGTGCTATAACCGAGAGCATATGTTTTCATAGGGTCGTCATGGCTATATGTATCAGGATGGTGTGGTTACCTACTGTGAGTCGACGCTGCATGGCGCAACTAGCGAGCAGAAGTCTTTGGATCTCGCTAGTATGTGTAGTTGCTTCGCGTAGGGTTAGCACGTCTATTGGGCATCGAGTGCACGAAATAGCAATGGTATTGAACGCTGACCGGATGATTTTCTCTTTAAAACGTCGTGTATCCCTTGCAAAAAAGTGCTTTCGGAGGAGCTCGAAATAGCCAATCAAAGAGGAGATCATTACCTTTCTAATGCACCAATCAGTTTAATTCAAGTCGTAAATTTAGATGAATGGCACCACTCCAAAAACAATATGACAATCATTACGGACCAGAGTGGTATAGTTACATAATATTTTTATTCTCAAAATATGTTTGAGTACCACTGGGTTAGCTATCACTAACCACTGAGATGCTCTTAACCCCTAGTTAGATCCGAGCTTACAAAATTCCATATAAACACTCATGTTGCAGTTCTGAGAAAAGCAACAGTGGAACTGTTTTACAGTTGTACAAATCTGAACCTTCCAGGTACCCAACGAACGGGAAGGGCTGATGGGTGTCGGCAGATGGAAGGGGCCGCCTTGTGTGCTTGTCCATTACTACAGTGTAGTGCCACATCGAATGCATCCTGTTCAAACAATACTGTAGCTTCGTTGGGGTCACCAGCGGTGGACTTTTCGGCATGACCACAGAAACAAGTACAGGGGTTCGGTTCGTAAATAGTTACTATGATGTTGGTTAAACTTGTTCATGAATGATGTGGTCGAATGTCTGCGGGAGTTCGAGGCGGATGGGCTGCACCCAAATCACAACGTCGGCGTCGCACGTGTCGATGTCATCTACGTCGTACGGATTCATCCACAGCTCCTTGACGCCAAAGGTACGCGTTGGCTTGTTACTTTGTTCGGCTGTGGCCGCAGGAGGAGTGATCGGACACTCTCGTTTCTTCTTCTCGAGTTTGCGCTGGTTCGAGTTGGCTCTGATCCGATGGTACTCGCAGAAACTGTGCAGCAGGCCGTTGTTCTTGACTGCGCGGACGTTCAAGCACACTTTGTTGCGATAGAGGCACTGGTTGTTGGTGAACTGCGTGGGGTATGAAGTAGTTGACGGCATCATGGCTGTCTGTGATATGAGGGGCACTGTGCAAATGCGCAAATGGCCCACACTTACTTGGGGAAGAGTATGAGAACGCCAGAAAGTGATACAGATTTGTAAATAACGCCTGATATGTCAGGAAACAAGGCTGTACATACAGTACAAAATGCTATTGTTCTGGAGAGGAACTGGAACTTACATTCTCACGTTAACCTTGGCGTTTGTATACTGTCTATATTCCCTTGACAAATACTTCGAAGTAAGGCCTTGGTGTGATTAGTCAACGTACCAGCTGGTGAGCCTTTGACATCGAATAATCAGTCATTAGAACTGTACAGCATACAGTGTACACTGGCGGAATTTCTAGTAAGCTTAGAAGGACACAGCAAAGGGAAGTAGAAGACACAGCATACTAGTATATGAACGTGCTAAGATGCAGGTGATGTAAGGCTCTCAGAATCTCCTGCAATTGCGCTCACTGTGGCTCAAATGTGCTGGAGAGCGCACTTGAGACGATGAACCAACGTTCAAAATTTGAAGCCACACAGAATGCGCAAGTTTAGAAGGAAGTAGTGTCGGTGGCTCAGCCCCGAGCACAACAGATTATAAATGTAACCGGGACAATGTCGTGTTCGTATTTCCAAGCCACAGTGGCGATCAATACTACCGGTACGACATCACATCACCACAGGTCTACAGTAGATGGTATGATGCTTCGTCGTGCATGCAGTTTTCTGAATAAAAATACGATCTTGACGTATATTATATATAACCATGCATACTTTATTTCATATAATTTTAAAACACTTGTTTTGTCATACGGAGGAAGTACAGTATTTGTTTAACTAACCCTGTTATGAAATGTGGACTAATCAAGCTATCATTACTACAAATGGCGTTCCTTACTTCTGTCCCACTTCCGGGCTTTAGCACCATATTAGCAATAGTTCATACAGACATAAAATCGGCGATTGCGTTAGTTTTAGTCGTGAATATTACTAGTATAACACAACGTGGACTAGTAATAACGATACGGCAGCTTATTTTAAAAGTTACGGTACGTCGAATTTGTGGATCTCAGATAAATCAGCACAAAATCTGTGATTAGTCAACGCAAAAGAAATGTACAGTACTGTATTACGAAGTACGAAGTACTACGTAGTATTGTGCAAAGATCCGTTGGGTTTTGGGGTTTCGCATGTGTCAAGTACTCATGCGACATTTCTCCGTTCCGGAAGTACACGATGGTAAGTTACTTGAAGTTTTCCATTATAGCGTTATATTTGTATTTTTTTATATGGCATATTATTAATATATGTATTGCATATAATAAATATCAGGATCAGACGTGTATTTTTATTCACAGTGATATAACTACGGCAGGGCACTGAATGACATGACGCCATGCCATGCTCCAGTGTACCATGGTCGATCGGGTATTTTCCGTGGAGGAACTCAGCCACACGAGACCGCAAACGCTGAGAAAGCGACTGAGTCCAGCCATAAACGCCTTGGCTTCCTATATAACTCAAAACAAGCACCACAAATCAAGTCAATATTCAAGTAATCGCTCTCAAGAGAGAAACAACCGACCGATTCAGCGTCTTG
>NW_009798333.1:172156-191134 GCF_000520075.1 Aphanomyces astaci | reverse complement strand
GAGTGAGATGAAAACAACTGGGATTTCGACGCCGACGACGACGGGGGCTCGGTGAGTGACTGGTGATGCCCTGCGTTGGCCGCTCTATAAACAATCATGTTTGAACGTTTTCCTAGTTTCAATCGTACGTGGCATCGTGGATGACGGCCATGAGCTTGGCTTCGGCGATTTTGCGCTTGTGTGTGTGCACCATGGCCTTGAGCTCGTCCTGCAGAGCCTGGACGCGAACGTAAGCTTGGTCGAGACTGTCTTCCAGCGATGCCACCACTTGGTCCAGCTCGAGGGTCTCCAAGATGAAGTACCCCCGCACAAACTTGTCCAGTTGCAAGATCCGTGCACCGATGCCTCCCGCGCGATCTTGGCGTTGTCGATGTCCGTCACGACGGCCGAGACGATGGACTGCAGCAACGAGTTGAGCGTGGTGACGATTCTGAGGGCGTTATCTCCTTCGTCGAAAGACGAGAGCAGCTTCTGGAACGACGCCACGTGGCTCCGATCGGTGGGCACTCGATGGACTTTGGGGTTGGCTTTGACCATGGACGACGTCAACGACGCCCTTCGAAGCTCCCCCCCAATTGAGGAATGTACATCGACACTTTGGACTTGAGGGACATGGCGGCGGCAGACACAACCGCCTGGGGCGACGATCCAAAGTCCGAGACGTGGCACTGCAACGATGATGGCTTCAACCTCTCTGGCTCGGGCGTGTCCGGCACCGACAGCCGATGGGACATGAGCGGTAGTAGCCGTGACCGTTTCAACAGTTACCCCGTCTTGCGTACTGCGGTACGAGCTCAAGGCAGACTCCTGTATACAGTACTACATAGTAAGTTGATAAGAACAATCAGAGGTTTACCTTCACGATGGATTCGGATAAATGCAGATCAGTGTCTCACTCGTACCTCAAGTATTACGCAAGACGGTGTCGCATTTTGCACCTACATACAACTATTACGCCTCCAAAGGCTGTCGTCCGGTCGAAATAGCACGTGAGAGGTCACGAGCCTTTGTAGATGGCTCAAGTGAACAAGTTTAATTCGATCCAGTAACGTTTGAGTCTTGCAGGGTGCAGGGTACTGCATAGCTTGTGTCAGTCGCGGGGTTGTCGCCATCCTCGGTTCTGCAAGAACGATTTGGCATCCCGACAATGCTAGTAGTAAGTACTACGGTACTGTAGTCGTACTTTCTGGAACTCCAATCAGATTTAGGTAATCCAGTTCTGGATGAGCTGCGATGACTACTAATCACAAATTTCGCAATTCAATCCGTGTTCACGTCCGTGAGAAAATGACACGGACACGACCACGGACACGGATTAACTGTAAATTTAGACGATTTCGCTGTATAAATAGAATTCCCGTCCGGAACAAACATAAGGAATCAGCCACTTTGCAATGATGCTGTCTGTGGAAGAACTTGCCATAGCTTACAAACGTTCTCGCCGTTGTCGCAGACTTCTGCCCGCACTCATACGGTCGGTCGACACCACCATACAAATACACAGAATCCTTCTGGAACTTTTCATGGTTGTCGAGTGTCAGGTGGAACCTGTGCGATGCTTTCTTACCGTCAACTTCGAGTACCTGGCAAGAGAAGCCAGGAACTTTAACTCCCCTAGGGCCAAAAGCAAGTTATACGCGATCACACACCCCAAGACCAGTATCAACCTGTATTGGCTGTATCAACATCGCCAAGTCATCCTCGCTTGTCCACCGAATTGAACCCCTCCTGTTCGGTCGGATAACCACTAACGTTACTTAAATATTTCTTATGATTACCGTGGAATCCGTGATAGCTGCTCTTTTCACGGATTCCGCTATAAAGTTTCATGAGTTTCCGTGATGGTACTAAATACAGAGGGTAATTATTACGGAAACGGACACGGATTACTTTGCGAAATCTCTCTTACAGGGAAATTATGTATATATGAACTATTGCTAGCAAATACTAGTACTACGTAGTAGCCCGGAACTGTATTCGTTGGTGCACACCGATGTACACACAAACATCTCTAGTACATCAACTACGCCCGCGCTACCGCAACGTGCGACTACACCTCGTCGTACTGCCCCAGGCAGGCTTCCGAAATAATATATTTTTGCGACTATCCAAAATGGTGCCTCGGCCAATAAATTTCACGATATTCGACGACCTCGATAATAAATAATTGTTTGCTAATGCAAAATATCGATAATTGTTCAAATGTTTTACTTCGTATTACACAAGGGAATAAACATTCCAATACGATGCATTCGCGCTAAGGAATATGATCATCTCGAAAATCATCGGATGCATGTGCTTTCTATGGTCTGTCATGATGCACTTTTCGACGCTGAAGAGCCGTTCATCCATGTTGCTCGTTGAACCGACTAACCTTAACTTCAAGCAGCTGTACTGTACTTGCTTGCTGTTGGTCCCATTCGGCGACGTTTTGGAGCCAAAAGTTTGCCCGCGCAGCTCAACGGCGTGCTGGGGACTGCAACAGTGCCGGGAAAAGCATATTTGAAATGGTTTTTGATATATTTACACGTGCCGTTACAAAAATGGTGTGCATACACGTGGTAATGGTATGCTTACACGTGGAGGAGCATTTGCGCCTGTTGGAGCATTCACACGTGGATATATTGATCACAAATATTAACAGTTTTTAAATAATCTGAGCAGTGCGGTATGGAATGTTCCGTATGCCATCTACACATTATGTCTTCTCGACACATGTCGCGTTCATCGCAAAAAACTATACCTCGTCCATTCCTTGGCCAAACACACTGATTCTTGGACTGGTGTCATCGCTGAGGGATGCCCTCAGCAGTCTCACATACATAGTGAAAGACCGACTCTCCAACGTCGGTGTCGACCACCTCGCGCCGTCGACCATGGCGGCACCACGACACATACAAACTACTACATCTCGGCCATTCCTTGGCCAAAACCACTCAATCTTGGACTGGTGTCACCGCTGAGGGATGCCCTCAGCGGTGGTACCGGTCCCACATACATAGCGAAAGACCGACTTGCCTATGTCAGTTCCGAAAACCTCCAATCCCAAACAACTATATGCATTAAGAATGGTGAGCACTTTATATTGTGTTAACCTATATGAGCACTTCACGCCGTGGATCGGTTGGCTTCTTCGCCTCAGGAGTGGTGGATGCAGGTGTAGCGGCGGCTTTGCGCATGGACACTCTTTTCCTTGGCGCGGTTGAACCTTGCGGCTCATTGAATTCCGTCGTCGTTGCTTTGGCTACGTCAGACACTAATGTGGATGTCGCTACCAATGAAGGAAGCAGCGCGTTCGATGATCCTTGCACCAGTGTGAGAAAAACCTAGGGATACCTAGGAACGGTTTCACCCAAAACGTCGGTCTGTTGGCTTATTGTTCTATATTTTCTTCAGTGCAATGATGGGTCGTCACTGGAACAAGTAACGAAGGTACCAGTCATCATTGCTTAATCTACAGTGCGATGGAGTTGAGCGCGAGCAGCAGTGGTTCCGATGTGGGTGATGCTCTTGCTTGGGAAGATGCATCCATGGTCTCCGAGCGAAGTGACCAACAACGACGCAATTCAAGCAAGCAATGGACAAGTATAATGCAGTTTGGCAGCTTTCACGACGCAAAGGACTACCTCAACATCTCTACCTCATTCAGGTATGATTGCTAGAACAGCTAGCCGCTAACGCTATGTTAGGTATAAGCACAGTCGGAACTACAAGTCATCAGACGTGAGGAAGGTGTACGTATATGTTTGCTGCAGCCACTTGGAATGCCCCCACGAACTTCGAATTGTTGCTGAGCAATCCTACGCCAACCTTGAAGACTCCGGCCTGGAACATGCAGCCGAACAAGATGACGACTCAAGCGGCATCCACCCTCAAGTTCGCCCTGAAATCGATCGGTAGCTGAGATGTGGCTTTACACCAAAAAAACTCGAAGTAAATTTTCTTTGTAATTGCCTTAAATAGCTGTACGACCTAGGTTGAGCTATATGAAGTACACCGTGACAACCCAGACGTGTTGAATAAGCTCCCCACAAGAACTCAGATAATGACTCGTCGCGCAAGAAAAGTGGAGGCTGGGAAATCTCCAATTTGGCTGATTTGATCACGTGGGGACAAGCACATCTCTGCGCAACCAAGGAGTCATTCTTCGATCGCGAAGAAACATTCGTGTACGAAGAATTCATTGAGCTCGACAACGCGTACAGGTTAGTTGAACGTTGTAGTTACGTTTGTGTGGACCTGTTTACGTGTTGTGGTAGGCACAAATTGATTGTCCTTGACATTATCGAGGGCACATTCACCAGCGACAGCGTCGAAAGTACGTACGCTGGGTTAGTCGTGACGTCCCGGCAAAACATGTGGAACATTGCATGGGCGAGAGACCGTCAAGGCGACAGTTTGACCATTGCAACTGATGGAACTTACAAGCTTCACTTTGGTATTGTGTGAAATCTGTAGATATTTGCATAATCGATGACTTATACAAACCAGGTGGTTGGACGTTGATAGATTTGGGCGCTGTGTACACGCGATACACGAGTGGTTCTTTTCGGCACCGCTTCCTACCGTGGACGTATATATTTGTACGAGTGGAATGCGAAGAGGTGTACTTCAAGCTCTTTGACGTGACCGCCACGAAGTTTGAGGAATTCTTCGACACTAACCTCATTCCTGCCACAGCATCGATCGACCATACACGAGTCGTGCTACGTTCACATGAAGCGTAATGTACACAAGCACAAGAAACTACTGAGGGAATCGAACAACTATTCACGTGTCAAGGTGGACATAGAGCGTATGTGGCTTGCCGGTCGCACCACCAGTTTCACGTGATTGCCGCCATTTGCCTGTCGGAATGGATGGTCGATCTAGGCGAAATCGAGTTGTCGACATGGTTTCGTGATGTATACCTTTCTCCGCCGTGGGACCAGTGGTTTTCAACAGCGTCGAACTGTCCAGGAGTTATGCCGCATCAGCAGCATATCGAAAGTCATCACAAAAGCATCAAAATCGTACGAACACGTCAGCATTGTGATACTCATTGTACTCGTATAGGTATACGCACATGAACTCAGAGCAACAACAAGCGTGGTTCTCGAACATACACTCCCTCGCGTCCTTGTATCGGATGGACTTGAAATCAACACCTCGCCGGACTTATGGGACGAGTCACCAGTGTCAACAACAATATTGGAGAAGGCGCTGCTTGTTGAACAAGTCAGCCACCTGCATCAAGTTGCGGCGTCAACAGTTCTCTTCAACAGCACCACCCATATGCGCAAGAAGATAACGAGCACTCGTTCAAAAGCTACTCCCACAACTGTTACTATGTCATTTTGGCTTGCGTAGAGATACTTGGTGTCAATCGACGAAACCCAAAATGGCCTCGTACCAACAACCGACAAGCAAAGAAATGATCTGTGTTTGAGTTTGCACCGTATTCAAATCGACGATGAAGTCGAAATTCGTTCTGATATGTCATCGTTACAACCCTTCTCCCATGTTGAGGTAACATTAATCACATTCCATAGTAGCAATGTTTAAATATATGTATATATATAGTAGCAATGTTTAAATATATGTATATATATAGTAGCAATGTTTAAATATATGTATATATATAGTGTGGAGAAATCCGAGAAAAATTCAAGTGCGACTGTCCAGGCTATTTTTCTTCGGGATGGCTCTGCTCCCACGTTGTCGCGTGTTTGTCCCTGTTTCATGGATTCGACATACAACTGCGTCTTCGGCGACTTCCCGTGCGAAAGAAGTCTGGCCGTCCGACAAAAAAAACCCACAGCCTCACCGTTGACACGCGACAACATGAGTTTCGGGTCGACACGCTTCTGGCTCGGATTGAAGGCAGGCCATTTACAATCGTAGGATTCAAGTGTTCCACAAACTTCAAGATACTGGCATCAGATGAGCCTACAAGCAAGTGGGTACAATCTTGTCGTACCTTCCCGCACAAAAGCGTTGGACGGCAGAATTTGTGATAGGCGAGCACACCAAACAACTTGTAACGTGACCGACCAGTGATGGGCCGAATGTTCAGTGATGTGCCGATTTATTTCATCCAATTAAATCGTTCGAGCTGTATTATTGGACAAAACAGAACCTCTCGTGCCAATAATCTTGTAAAAGTTTATGGTGGGAAAAATTATTATATGTAAAAGGTTTTCGAGTTTGATTTGACATCCACATGCCGCCTCGACGCCGTACACTGACGACACCCTGAGAGCAGCCGTTCACAGTCCTATCCAAAGCCCATTAGGTAGAGTAATTATCCACACGAATTTTCCAATCCAATTTCCCTGAAAATCCTTCGGGGAATACAGGTACAAGTAAGCAGAACTACCGCTGTGTTTGTTATTGCAGCACTTCTGGAGCACCTACTGTACCAGTACTGTAGTGCACACCTCCCAATGTTTACGCATATCAACAACCCTGTGTACAGTACTGTACTGTAGTAGGTGTAATGCGTGCAGTTTGTAGTTGGATGGGCAGGTAGCAGCAGCAGACAGATGAGTAGTTGAGGGGAGAACCGGAAGTGAATTAATTCTGACGGCAGAGGAGAAACTGGCTCTAGATGTGCCAGTTCCTCCAACAGCCAATCAAATCTTCGATTATGATTGGCCACGACATCCTGTGATGTTTCGTGACGAATCTTCGCTGTCTTCTACTCTGAGGAAAGCCTCTAGAAGGCACAAAAACCTCCTACACAGCTAGCAGACGCTGCTACCTGACTGACAGGGCAGTGGGGATGTTCTCTAGAAGAACAGGGTGTTCTGACTTTTGTGATCATGCACCATCCCCATTTACTGTGCGGTATAAGTACACTGTAGTGTGCGTCGTGCCGACGTACAAACATGGTCGCTTTGACGAGGTCGATAAACACAGGGATAGGATGTACTTGTTGGCTGGTTTACGTTCGGCACTATTCCACCGCTCGCCTACGTTATCCTCGCTCATCTACTAGTACGTCCTACAAACTGTACCGCTCATCTACGTTTGGTTCTTTCCTCACTCCTCTTGACAGGATTTCATGTGTGCTGTCTAGGCACCGATCCCTACATGTGGGTATTTGACCCACATGCTGAACATTGCCACGTGGTACGGTTTAGTGTCCGAATAAGAGAGAATGTGCAGTACAGTTCCGCAATATATTATTCCTGTTCAAATATAATATACCTTTATCATTTTACAAATTCCAGTCTGCTCGCCTGTTTTTTACACAACCCTAATCCATACTTACTTCAAGTATAAAATTCGGTACATTACTGGTCATCAATGTAAATTTTGCAACTTGCGAAATTATTTACGTCATCGTGAACTGTCTAAATACATTGTGTTTAGGTGTATATGACAGATCTTGACGAGCTCTTTCGGGCGAGGTCCACCGCATCGCCTTAGTATAAATACTTGACGAGGAATTCACGAAAGAAAAAAGAAAAAAATCGGCCCATCACTGGTCGATCACGTTATTGACAGAGCGAGGTGCTGCCCAAGCCGTGCACGATGCTTTCGTAGGTGGAGTCGATGTCGATGGCAATGTCTCGTTAGAAATTTAATACATAGTTCTACATCATTGCAAGTTGGTTTACGAGTTCTCTTTATACCAGCAAATTCTTCGGCGAGGTGGCCAAGGAATGGCCGAGATAGAGTAGTTTGTCGCGAGATGTTCGACACCGACGTTGGCAAGTCGGTCTTTCGCTATGTATGTGGGACTGGTACCACCGTGAGGCATCCCTCAGCGGTGACACCAGTCCAAGATTGAGTGGTTTTGGCCAAGGAATGGCCGAGATGTAGTAGTTTGTATGTGTCGTGGTGCCGCCATGGTCGGCGGCGCGAGGTGGTCGACACCAACGTTGGCAAGTCGGTCTTTCACTATGTATATGGGATTGGTACCAGTCCAAGAATCAGTGCGTTTGGCCAAGGAATGGCCGAGATGTAGTAGTTTGTGTGTGTCGAGGGCATCCCTCAGTGATGGCACTAGGCCATGAATACGGATGGGTCGAGGTAGAGTAATCCAATAATCCAACATGTATCTATATTTGATCGCATGGCCAAAATCATGTGGGCTTCACGCTTACTGCGTAGTACTGTAACTTGTCGAGTACGCTGTTGGATTATTTGCGCGGTCTACAGGCAACTATTTTTGACCGGAAATTATACCACGTACAAACCGTCCAAATTGGCGTACGTAGATTGAAACACGTGCAAATATACCACCTAAATTTAACCACGTGCATGCACACGAAAAACCACGTGCAAAAATTCCACACCCAACAGTGCCAGGGTCCAACAGGAACATGACCAATGCATCCTTCACATCAGCAGTCAGCTCGTCTTCGCGAAGTTGAGGATAATTGGACGAAGCTTGAAAATAGTTATCGATATCTACCGGCACAGAAAATAGGTCATTGCATCCAACGTCACATGAGAAATAGATTATTTTTTCTATCTTAACGTTATCTAAATTATCTTCTCAAAGATATATTAACGTTAAGTGCGAAATCTGCCCCCAGGCAGTTGTGGAAAACTGAGTTGGATGTCCATTTTCTGCCCAAATCTTCGAAATTTTAACCAATAAAATCATCGCGGCTATTTGTTGGCGATTTTTATAATGGCTCACAATTGGCAAGTTCAACCGGAAAGCACAATAATCCAAACTCAATTAACGTGACGGATCAGTGATTTGCCGATTTTGAGCTCCATTGAATCGACCATATCTGGCGAAGTTCAAATGATCTCGACGTGAAAGCTGCAGTGCCGAACACACCTTTGTGAGCTTTATCTCATCGTCCGAAGACAAATCAAGCATGAGAGTTTGAATCAGGGCAAATAAAATGTTAAAGTTAGGCGCTCAAACAGGCGATCGGTGATTTGCCGAAATTTAACCTTGTATTCAGTATGGGAATTTTACGCCTTCAATGAAACAAAATTATTGATTTATAGAGCAATATTATATGTATGCAGTAATAATATTTTACAGGTCGCCTTGATTTGACTGTGAAAACAGGCGAGCCCCTCTTTAAGTTTGTACTATTCCCACCATAAGGTTTTGAAGGTGATAGTTGTTGCAGGCTTTTATTTTATCCAATCATATCAATTCTTAAATTCTATAAGTATTGGGTAATGCAGCTCGGCAAATTACCGATCTTTCGGCAAATCAAAGATAACCACATTTCATAACTGGATTGGTGTGCACATTAGTTGTATTGGGTGACTGCAAATATCTCGTAATTGCCTCTCGCAAACAAATGTGCGAGTCCGGATAACATGATAGTTTTTCGTGCAACGACTTAGATTACACACTATCACCACTTTTCGTTGGTTCTCTATCATTCATGCTTTCCTCAGTCTTAGAAGTTCCCGTCTTTGCTCGCGCTCGTCGTCGCCAACCAAGTATAACCATGATACGCATTTCGCACAGGCACAACATGGTATACCATGTATCGTTCTGGTCACATTCCATCCTTTCTCACCAGTGTCATTAACTCCCGATGCGTTTGACGACCTGCTCCATGTGTTTGCCACGGAGTATACGGTACTACACTGCTGCGGTGGAACACAATACCCTTCAAGAGATCTTTGGCGTCCCACCATCTACGTTTGCCCGTGTCCTTGCCAAAGCAGACGAGGCTCGGTGTAATGGCCATCGATACGTGTTCAACAAGAATGTGCCATACTGACGAACGAGCGTGAACAGCTTGTTGAAGGGGTGTTTGCTTTCGTTGACGGAAAGAACTATCGCGTGTAGGCCATCAGCAGCGTTGACCTTCAGAATGTGCACTATAACGGTGGTTCTGTGATGTGTACTGCATGTTCCTCATGTCTAACTAGGTTGGCTGCACTCTGTCTTCTTTTGCTTTGGTGTCGATGGGACAATCATATGAGCCAAGCACAACTGTGCTGGCTCGTGGAACGATGGGAAGTCAGCCGTCAACTCCAAGCACGCTTGGATGATGAACGTTTCGTTGGCCCCCGGATGTTGGAAGGGTTACCACGCCACTGAAGGAGGGCGACTTGGACCGGCAACCGGCAGCATGTCGTTTGGCACTCCAAACGATGAGTGATTGTATCACTTCACTGCGTCAAGCTGCAGAGTGGGGAATGGGGGCAACTGGAAAAGTTTATCGGTAGTTAATGCTTCCCTTGCCGTTTAATCCAGTGGTTAGGGGCGCCGCCAATCGAACATGCATGTTTCGACTGTATAACTACCGTGTACGCCGTACAGGACTTAATTAAATCAAGAATGTTTTCGGGTCATAATAGTTTACAAATATGCATAATTGCATGTTACTCTTCTGAATTGTATACTTCATATTTGTATGCTGAGTATCTCCATGAGCAAAAAACCAAACCAAGTTTCATCATGAATTCCATCATCCCCGCCGTTTCTGCAATGTGAGATAATTTGTCCAACTTTTGGTCCCATTATACAGATATCCTGAACACGCATTGACGATTAGACACACTCTAAGTCAAAATATTTGTATAATTTGTGCGAAATCCCTGCAAATATATCCAATTCCACTCGTTCTATGTGAAATTATTGGTTATGTCCAGCATCCTTAGACCTCCTTCTCGACATCACAGTTGCTGTACTACCTCTCGGTAAGAACGGATGGGAAAAGGTGGAACGCTGGTTCAATCGCTTGGCTGAACCAAAGCTTCTCCCCATACGCGACGTAGATGCACTAAAGCGCAAGTTCTTGCTTCTCAAGAACCACGCCAAGCCGACTGGCGATCCTGACTGTCCCGAAGAAGTGCACAGCGCATTCAACGCGACATCGACCTGTCGGCGTCAGTGCTGTCTCTCGACGACGACTTCGAAGAAGGTACATGCATATCAACCCCAATCTCTGAACGACGTTCCGTAGATACCCTGCTCACCCCACCGATGCAAGAGCGCCCCCTGATCACGAGGACGACGAAGATGTTGGCCGTACTGAATTGCCCTGCTCGGATTTGCAGCTCCGATTTGCCTGCTGGGTGCTGTCGTACACGGCGAAAAAGCGTCGTTCGATCGACAAGTTTATCGACGGCGCTGCCGATGCTGATGCCAAAGCGTCATCCGATATGATGACATTGTTTCTACTGATGGACGAGTGGGCGGCGAAGCGATCGTGAACGAGAAGTGCGGGAGGCGCGCCGCGAAGAAATACATCTTCTAATGACTTGCCTCGACCGGACTTCTTTGCCATGGCGAACGAAGATCTGTGGCAACACCATTCATCGACATCTTGAAGAACTACATGAATCAATATTTGAAGTATAAGATAACAAGGTGCGGATGCGAGTTGGGTGGTCGCAAATGGTTTGTTTGCGAAGATGAAAAAACCGTCTTCGCAGACTTGAGAGCGTACTTTTATTTAAAAAATGTCGCAGATCCAACCGGAAGAAAATTTGATTTGCAAGATATTTGGCAGTCACCCAATGATACTTTTGTGGTGAAACCACATCGTCAAACCAACATTGTGGGCCAACATTTCAATGGATCCATCATTCCCGGGAAGACCAACATTCCCTGGAGACCTGGGGTACCCCGTGTTCTCTGGGTATCTTGATTGCGTTTCAACAGTGGGATTGGATGTTGGGAGCGTTGACGATTGCGTGTCAAAGGTGAGACTTGGTGTTGGAGTTGTTGCTGGTTGTCTGGTCATAGGCCTACGCTTTCAGTAACAATCACGCTAGGCATCACTTCCTTGCGAGTCAGGATTATGTTGCAATGTCTGTTGCATATGCGGATTCATACGTTTTGGCGCCACCGGTGCCAGATGTCCGAGCTGCTCAGTAGCCGCTGCAGATGCAAAGGATTTCGACCAATTGCGACCAGTGCTTTGGTCCAGAATCGCCCACCATACCTAGCCCTAGAGGTGTGACGACAGCATGGGAAGCCTGGACCAGATCGACGAGGGATTTTCGCTGATCTTACATAACATACATAATAACTGTTCACATTTTGCAGTGTATGGCTTAGACCCTGCTCAGTACAGTCCTTGAACGACCCACCCAAAGAAGTCTGCTGTTGAAGTCCGTATTCGCTTGTCGACCAAGTGTACGAAACCCGCATCGCCCTCAAAACCAGTACCAGCCAAGTCCTCAGTACAGAATGTTGCTGGATTTATTCACTGCGCGTCACTCCATACTCCTTGCGCGGAGTCACCCTCGACTCCACCCGAGGCGAACTTGACCCGACTTCCCCGCGCTCCCCGGGTTCCCTGAGTCGACTCGTCAACCCCCTGTGTTCCCGACCTTCCCAGCTACCCCGGCTCTCCCCGGGTTCCTTGAGTTGCCTGTCCTCCCCGAACATCCCCTTGTGTGCTACGTCGGTGATCTTTGCCCCATTGACGTCAAGCCTCCGAAACAACCCTCGATGTCTTATTATTGTCAGCCTTCATATCATCACGATTGGTGCGCCTGTCGGGAGGAAGTTTCAATGGTTCACCAAGGAAGTACACGAGGGGATTGTGTACTTCCTTGGTGAATCCATTGAAACTTCTTCCCGACAGGCGCACCAATCGTGATGATATGAAATCCCCTCACCTGCCCCCCCAACACCGTATCAAGAAATGGAAGAGGAAACCGAAGATCGTAAGAGAGAAATCACGTTAACCGAAGAGCTTCCATCGGAACAAGCGGCCAAACAAGCTCGATTGAAAGAAGAAATGGAGCAAGCGAGTCTCAATGCATTGATCCATGGGTACAACTGGCTTTGAACAAACGACAAGCACAAATCCCCTGACCGAATCATTCAAGAACCGAGAAAAACTGTACGCGGGTATGGATTTCCGAACGGCCAGCTGGAACCCAACAGTTCCCCCCATCGACCAAGTGGGCATACGATTCGCCAAAACCAGCAAAGGGAGCACGACCTCCTCGTGGTTGCCCAAGGACGAGGAAGGTCAGAATGAACACCATGAAGGCAAGGATCAAGGCGATGCCCCTGGATGATCAACCAACTTGTTTCAAGAAAGAACTGATCGACCTGATGACCGATGAAACCAACGCCTGGGCGAAATTCCTCCAGCCGGAGTTTGGTACATGGAGTGATGGAATCAAACGCGCCTCGTTGGATACCATAGCCCCCCTCCCACTTGACCCCTACAAAGAAATGACGCTGGACGAATGCCGTATCTGACTTCCTGGCTGGAGAATGTGTTCCGATGCTAAATGTCAACATCAGAGAAGCGGAAGACGACGAGGATTACTCGTGGTATTTGGAATCATACTCGGTGGTCGTGGGCTCTCGAGAATACCTGGCACTCAACCAAAAACTCGTCAAGATGATATCTCTGCTGCACTACGTAGTCCAATACAGCCAAACCTGCTTCCGTGAGTCGCAGCGACAAGAAGCGGCTTTGTGGATTCATGAAAACATCAACCCATTCGCGCCGCCCCTCGAAGTGCGAAGTATGTCCTCCCACTCCCACGCTACTACTCTGGTCCGATCAAACGTTAACACTTTTTTCGCCATTGGCGGATTTTTCTAATTTTTGCCTTTAACCAATCTAATTGGCTCACAAGAAAGAGCAAGCTCTCAACTTTGATTGGATGATTTCCGACCAAACTAATTCCTTTTTGCTCAAAAGTTATGGCGGCAAGAATTTGTTCACACATTCGTTAGCAAACATAACGACCCCTGAGGTCTCATATTGCATTATCACCCTTCCTGGTCAACACACTTCCTCTTGCAAAGCGATCTTTCTAGTCAACTATGCCTTCGCCATGCTCTCAACAAGAAGCTCACCGATGCTCAACGCCATTCCATCTACGAGATGCTTCTGGAACGAAGCGTAGCCGGAGAACTACCCCATGATTGAGCAACACAACCTGCCCGACTATTCAACTGCATGAGACAGACGATTTCGAACGTGTGGGCAAGAGGACGCCTCTTACTACGCAGCGGTAGCACGACGGCCGACGTGTCGGCAAAATACAAGGGTAAAACCTCTCTAATATAATATTTCTGCGTCAGACTATAATTTTGTACATGTATTAATTCAAAGAGTTTTACGATGTTAGGGAATCAAAACCGAAAGATTCAATACTCTGATGAAGAGATTGAGAGTTTGATTCGGGCTGTCCCTTTGCATGACCGACAAACGATGCGTACACTAGCAACCAAGACAGGTCTCTCGAAGACAACGATCATTCGTCACATGCAGCGAGCAAAGACATTAAAATTCAAGTCAAGCCATTCGAAGCCGTTCTTAACGGAAGCCAACACGAAGAACCGTGTGAAGCACGCGCTTTCGTTTCTTCGGTCGTCGTCGAATGGAACCATTTTCGACAACATGAACTCATATGTACATGTTGATGAGAAATGGTTCTTTTTGACGACAGTCAAGAAGTCTTTCTATGCTTACGACGATGAAGAACTTCCGAAGCGCCAGCTCAAGTCCAAACAGTATATTACCAAAGTCATGTTTCTTGGGCAGTCACACGACCACGATATGATCCCCACAAAAATGCATTTTCGATGGAAAGATCGGCAGATGTAGCGCCGTCGATCAAGAATGAGTCCGTCACACCGAGCCGACGCAGCTCTGCCCAAGCCTCCATTGGTACGAGAGACACCATGCAAAGTGCGGACCCGGTGCTACCACAGACCACAGTTGGCATGGTGGCCTAGATGTTGGAGCAAAATTTGGACCAGAAAATGGAGGGCATTCGGGCTACGTTGGACGCGTTCATGTTCGAGTCTGACTGTCGGAAACCTCGACGGATCAAGAATTTCCAACAATTTCAACTCCAAATCCGCCAACTTGTGGACAGCATCGAACGTCAAGACGTACACGTTGGAAGAAATACGTGACATCTTCAACCAATTCGGATTGTCCGCGGGCCAACAACACCTCCCTCAAAGGCTTCCCCATGGATTACAGCAAAACCACAATCAAACCACCACCATGTATCGACCTACAAGCGCTGGAAGCTTGCAAAGTGGCCCACAGCGTGGTGAACGGATGCAGCCAACCAGAGGAGGACGAGGTATCACATTCAAGATGGAACAGACTACGAGCCCTCCGTCAATTTATCTGGTGACCCAGATCCCCGAGAGGCCTGGGGAAGGTGGCAACCCTGGGTACAGCGGGGACGATGAAGACCTCTGGGATAATTTGCCGTCTATGGGACATCAAGGGGCTATGCATGTGCTTTCCATGGACTCTCCGCCCGTCTTCTCCGGCAGCGAAGACAACCGCGAGGCGTCGTATCAATGGATGTGACTCTACGAACAATTGCCACGGCTATGTATCAGGGTGGACGGAACAAGAAAAAATCGCTTGGTTCCCTTCGTACCTGAGCAAGACTGTACGAGCCTGGTTCAACCAACTGCAGCAAGGATATCAAGAGAAAGTTTGCAAAGGAATGGATCATCTACCCGCTGCCAAAAGCCGACAAGTACTAACGCATGACACAATAGCCGAAGGAGCCATTGAAGACGTGCTTCTACCAATTCAACAGTGCAGCCCAAAGCGCGAGGATGGAGTTCTGGAAGTCAGCCAGCATATTGGAAGACCACATCAGGCGCTTCTGCATAGCCCTGGAAGATGACTCGTTGGGAGACCGCCTATCTCAAATGGTGTTCATGACGACGTTGACCGACACCTGGACTCGCAGCGGAAGAACCAAATCCAGCACCAGTTCATGAACCGTCAGGTTGATACGTCTAGCTCGGGCATCCGTGACTCGGGACAAGAGCCTATCGATGGAATGTCAAATCCTCCTAGCCAGAGAAGACTCCGACTACAACAGCCCAGCAGTGACCAACACACCCAATGAGCAATTACACCTCGAAATTTCCGCGCTGGGTGGTAAAAAGGAGTGGTGTTCCAGTTGTAGCAAGGAGCACTGACGTGTGAATGGGGAAAGCTGGATGGAACAGTTCTACAGTCTGTGGAAAAGAAATGGTCATCCCACCGACAAATGTATCAAAGCCTGCCAATTCTGCAAGCCGACCCACAACATGTGTGAACGATGCGAAACGCGGGTGAACGATGCGAAACGCGGGAGCAGATCATCTCGGTCCGAACTTATCTCGAAGCACTAGCCAAATCGGGAAGCTGGATGGCCTGCCCAACATGGATCGTTTAAACTTGTAAGCCCGAGAGTGGTGCTCCACTCTAGTTACGCCGGACTCAAGCAGGCAAATACGCAATATGGTGGTGAGGAACGAACTCAAGACGGCGGTGAAGATAACAACGAAAACCCAAGAAAAAGAACCCACAAAAACAACGCATCAAGCGAAAGCCAAGCTGAACAAGCTCACGCATCTGCATCACGACACCAAGCGGCCTCGAATTTCCAAACCTCTCAGTCGGCCCAAGCATCTCAGGTGACCCAGGTAGCCCGGTAGCCCGGGGTTCCCGAGAAACCCTGCGCGACTTGGCCTCACGCCTCTCAAGAAAAAAGACGTGCCCTTGTACCCTATGGCCTTGGAAGTTCAAGAGTCCTAGCGACCGTAGCTGCGTGGAAAGCACAAGAAGCGCAGGCGAGATCTTCTAACTTGCAATACATCTTACGATCCCCCACCTCATGTCCCGCGAGTGTGTTTCGCCAACTCCACGACGTCCCTACCCGAAGTGTTCGACTTGTTAGAAGCAGAACAACTTGGATACTGGAGAAAGTCGGACTTCAGCGATCGAGCTCGAAGTGATCAAGCTTTCCTCGATGCCGCAATTAACGTGCCTGCCCGCATACTGGCTGACACTGGCGCCAGCCTCAGTATTATCCATAGACGGAAGGCAGAACGTTTAAACTTGAAGGTGGACACATCCAAACGAATCGGCATCAAGGGTCTCGGTTCAAACAGTGTCAGCACCTTTGGCATGGTGACTATCAAACTTACCATCGCGCGCGGCATTGTGTTCATCTTCAGCTTGTCAGTGTGTGACATTGGACCGGTGGAGCTCTACATGATTCTGAGGATGGATTTCATGTCCAAGGCTGGCTTCATCATCGATACTGGCAATCGAGTTTGTTGCTGTATGCATCGATGGTTGCCTTGATGCCGGGCTCGTCCTTGTACGCCTTGACCAGGTCGCGATGATCCTGGTCGATGGAAGCGACGTCGTCTGCGTTGAAGAAAAGATGCACCGGTGCCGAGGGGGCATCAGGATGTCGTCCAGGAACAGTTTGGGACGCATCTTAGCCAGGTCGACCGGCATGCACGCCGGCGCCTCCAACACGGCAGCGTGATTGATCTCGTCGCGCTCTGCCTGCATCTTCTGCAGCCCAGGCGAGGCAGGGTTCCGTTCCCATGCGTTATACCACAATTTCTAGATTTTCCTTAATTGAGGTATATTGTCGGGCGGTGATTCAGGTATATTAGGTATCTATTTATAGAATACCTACAATAAGGAGGCCTGGAGAAGACTGAAGGGCAACATAGGCTTAAGTGTACATCGCATTGGTGGTAAGCGAAGACGATGGGATATTGCGTTCGATCCTTATCCTCTCCACTGTGATCCGTATGCCCTGGGCACCATGGGTGCCCTGATATGCTTGAATCACCTGGGGTATCTGAACTCGTTGTGGTGTGCGTTGATGACTCCTGGTTGTTTTCACGCTCGTTACTCTGACAAAATGGTTGCTTTTCTGTGGCGGTTGCCTGGCAGGTGTTGCATCCGAAGGGCTACGTTGAACAGCTCGTTCGTCACTCCTTGGTGTCCCAGGTATCCCAGGGGTGCCGGTGTTCCCTGGGTCCCCTAGTTCTTCGGGACGGATCGGCAAAGCGTTCAACGACCGGAGGGGGTCATCATCAGTTGCACTACCCTCACCATTGGTGTCCACACAATCATTACACTGGCTACGTCGTCCAGCTCGTTCGTCACTTCTAGATGTCCCGGGGTACCTTGGCTCTTCGGCGGGGGTCGGATCAGCGGTCACTGAAAGTGGAAGGTGATTACTCTTGCTATCTGCACAACCACCACCCTGGCCAGACTGTGCAGCCAAAGTTAAATAGTTGGCCATGTCCACGGGGATCGCGCCATTGCAATCATTGTGTGCGCCCTGAGTATCTCGTCCCTGCTTCTCATCATTCCCCGAGGTACTGGGGAGGGTTGTGTGTGACAGAAGGTTGGATGATATCGCCGCAAACGCCGATCCGATAGATTGTCCCGTCGAGATCTTTGTTCACCAAGAGGCGACCGGTGCTAGCCTATGTCTATGAAGGGTCAGGTCCTTGCAAGGAGGACTTATATCACGCACGACACCAAGCGGCAAGCTGTCCAAAAGGGTAAACGCTTCAGCAACGAAAGTGGAATCGTCGGAGGCCTAATCCTCGAGATCTCAAGTAGGAGGCACTTGTTGCGGTGGTCGAAAAGATGGCATCATCAGGGGCAATAGTTAAGGTGTCTGAAGTAAGCACGGGCTCAACCTGCCCACCTCCCCTGCGATGCCCCGGGTGTACGGGGCTAGGTTGGGTGGTAATGCTGAGGTTGCCCGCACATCTCGTTCTTTCACATCTTCTGCATCCGATTCGACTTCAGTTATCGTCGGAAGCGGAGCTGAGCCATCTTGGTTTCCACGTCGTAGGATGCGTGTAGGTCTTGGATTTGTAGGATGACAACAGCGGGGGGTTCGTATGCCTGGTTGAAGTGTCTCATTTGGTTCAGCATACGTTGGATCGCCCGCACTTAAAGGGATATGTCCTAATATGTGCGCTTCGGTGTCTGACCAATCAGCGGCCATCTCCTCGTAGGGGAAAGACTCCACATCACTCATCCTAATTCGTTTTCCCTTGTTCTGCGCTCTTGTCCTCCTGGGCATACGCTGTACTCGGTCGCTGCCTTCCTCTTCCCCTTCTAATTGCTTGGGCCTACTGTACTTTGCCTTCTTGACATACTGGTTGGAGCCTGTAACAACTGTTCAGTGCATTATCATCTGATTTTGGGCATCTAAACCAGGACTGTGCATTTCTAACAGTTAAGAACACATTATGCTTCTTTCTATATATAACTATTTGAA
>NW_009798333.1:158015-159555 GCF_000520075.1 Aphanomyces astaci | reverse complement strand
GACGTCCAGCGACTCCTGCTGCACCACCGGAGGTTCCTTCGACGTGTGTTTCTGCATTATGCCAAGCAAGATGCGCTGGATGTGGAGAGGTCCAAGATGAACTTTGGCGAGTTTCAGACGTTCGTGTCCGAGTTCCAACTCAACGACGACGCGCTGTTTCCCCGGCCATGACGCTGCTCGTGTTAATGCCGTGATCAGATATACTTGTTGCTCCTTTTCGGCCAAAATGTGCCTGGCTCCATATATTTCCATACAAAAAGGTCGGTTGGTTTAAATTTTATTACTCGACCAATTTTTCACCAATCGAAAATCTGAACCGTAACTTCTGTTGGGCTTGTCCAGTTCTATCGTTATTATTTTGCTAAAAAGTATCAGTACAAAGTTACAAAGTTGGAATAGGTGTCGAAAGGCGAGGCATTTTTTTGTAGTCTTTAGATGAATTGCACCATATATTGGGAAATCTCGTCCATCCGAGCGGGTTAATGGCGTTTGACACAGGCTGCGTTTGCTCCTTACTTGTGTCCCCAACGAATGCACTTCCGGGCTATTTGCTCGCAATAGTTCGTATACAGTAGACAGTAGACAAAATATCGGGGATTGCGTTAGTTTCAGTCGTGAATATTACTACTATAACACAACGTGAACTGTAGTAAGAACGATGCGATAGCTTATTCTAAAAGTTACCGGTACGACGAATTTGGTGATCTCAGATAAAGCAGCACAAAATGCGTGATTAGTCAACGCAGCTCATCAGGTACAACTTGCACAGAAATGCGATATAACTGTTGAAACGGTCACGACTACTACCGCTCATGTCCCATCGGGTGCCAGACCTGCGTCTGACGCCCGAACCAGAGAGGTTGAAGCCATCATCGTTGCAGCACCACGTCTCGGACTTTGGATCGTCGCCCCAGGCGGTTGTATCTGCCGCCGCCATGTCCCTCAAGTCCAAAGTGTCGATGCACATGCCTCAATTGGGGGAGCTTCGAAGGGCATCGTTGACGTCGTCCATGGTCAAAGCCAACCCCAAAGTCCGTCGAGTGCCCACCGATCGGAGCCACGTGGCGTCGTTCCAGAAGCTGCTCTCGTCTTTCGACGAAGGAGACAACGCCCTCAGAATCGTCACCACGCTCAACTCGATGCTGCAGTCCATCGTCTCGGCCGTCGTGACGGACATCGACAACGCCAAGATCGCGCGGGAGGCGTCGGTGCACGCCATCACTCTGTTCGTGCACGGGGTGCAGGAGGTGGCGACGGAGGTGCAGAACCCCGCGCTGAGTGCGCTCCTGAACGATCTGAGCCACCGGATCTTGCAACTGGACAAGTTTGTGCGGGGGTACTTCATCTTGGAGACCCTCGAGCTGGACCAAGTGGTGGCATCGCTGGAAGACAGTCTCGACCAAGCTTACGTTCGCGTCCAGGCTCTGCAGGACGAGCTCAAGGCCATGGTGCACACACACAAGCGCAAAATCGCCGAAGCCAAGCTCATGGCCGTCATCCACGATGCCACGTACGATTGAAACTAGGAAAACGTTCAAAC
>NW_009798333.1:135357-157915 GCF_000520075.1 Aphanomyces astaci | reverse complement strand
TACGGGGGCTACTGCTGTTCCTGCGTATACCTTTGCATCCACAGACGAAGACGTGTATGATGTGAATGCCCGGCTGACAAGGGAAGTGTCAGAGCTCACAAACGCGTTGTCCGAGACCCAGGCTCAACTGGACAGTGTACTACTAATTGCGTACTAGTATGTGAAATGTCCCTGGTTTACATGCAAATACAGGCGCGGCGGGACGTGCAAGTGCTCAAGGCGGACGTCGACATGCTGGGAGACGCGACGTTCCGAGACCGCCACGTCCAGCGCCTCACGGACGAGTTGGCGTGTGAACGCAACCGCGTCAAGGCGTTGGAGATAGAAATGCTCGATCTGCGGGTCAAGCAAGCCGACTTGGCCAAGGGAGTGCTGCAAAAGCACTCGCTCGTGCATCGATTTCGCAGCACCGTTCAAAAGCCAACGGCTGCTTACACTGTATATTGATCACACGTTTAGAGTTTCGAGTTGATAGGTCTATTTGTGGGCAGGAAGCTCATGCCTCCGCTGCCATGTCGACCGATTCGTTCGCAGACGAAGCCCCGCTGCTCCCCTCCGCTGACGACAAGGTCGCGACCCCCCACTCGAGCCTTTTACCGGCCGTTCAAAGCGCCCGCCACACGTTCAAAGTCATGGCGAACCTCGACATCAAGCTCAGGTAAATATACGTAAGATGTCACTATTGTTTGCGTCCAAAAGTCTTGAAAGGTCGGTAGTGACATGCTATCGCCTCCTAAAAAACGGTCGCTGTCCGCCACGGCCCGTGTCACACAAGCCGTGGTGAAGCTCAAGGCGAAGCTTCAGCACAAGACTCTGGTGGACAACGCGCCTGTTCCCGTGGAGCTGGTGGAGCTACGCCGTCGCATGAACGTCCTGTACGACCGGAAGCGCCAGCTGGACGAGTTCGCGGCGCTGGCATCCAGCCATCCCCGTCCTGGCCCGAGTTTGACCTTTGCGGAACTCGTCCTCGGGTGGTTCGTGGCCAAATACTCGACGCTCCAAGACGCTGAATCGGTCGGTTGTTTCTCTCTTGAGAGCGATTCCTTGAATATTGACTTGATTTGTGGTGCTTGTTTTGAGTTATATAGGAAGCCAAGGCATTTATGGCTGGACTCAGTCGCTTTCGCAGCGTTTGCGGTCACGTGTGGCTCATGGAGGAGTTCCTCCACGGAAAACACCCGGACGAAGTCGTGTCGTTCTACCTGTGGGTCGTCCAGGGCGTCCGGGACATTCACATAGGGGCGCGGTGCCCCATAACCGCCACCGATACCCACCCCCAGTTCATTTGCAAGTTCAAGGCCTCGCTTCTCACCCGCACCATCTTTCGCGTGCTACGCTTTCGCACGTGCGGGTTCGGGTACGACATGCATTCCCGAGGATCGGGTCCCACTGTGTGACGTCGTTGACGGGAGTGTATGTAGAAGTACCGACCGCGGAACGGCCGTCGCGCGCGACGACACGTTGGAGGTGATGGCGGACTGCGGACGGTTGTTTGCGGCGGCGGCGGCCGGCGGGCCCATGTATTTAGGCGAATTCCACGCCATATTGGACCAATTTGTGACCAAAGGGAACGGTGAGAACGACGAAATGTACCCGCTGGATGTGTACTTGTACCTGTTGGTGCTGCTATTCAAGAAGCAAAATGAGTGGCATGTGGCGCACTTGGTGGAGCAGTTCCGCCACCACGCGGCGGACGCGCACAAGGAAGAGATGCGGCGCCAGGCGGCGCTGCTGGCCGCCCCCAAGAACCGCGGGTCCAATCCGGACAACAAACCCAAGAAGAAGAAAAAAGCCAGCGCTTTGTCCAAGGGTGCCATGACCAAAGAAGTCTTTGGGGCGTTCGTGGCCAAGTTGGATCTGGTGCGGTCCCTTGGAGACATCCAGGAAGTGACGGCGCTCGTCGTGCGCAGTCGGCGCGAGTACGACAGCGGCGGCATCACATCCGATGCGTTTATAGCTGCGGCGCACGCTAACCACTGGTTTGCGTATGTTGTTTATTCGTATTGAGAATTCGGCGAAACGAAAATGGACGTAGGCTCGAGTTTGCCACGCGCATGTCGTTGCGACACGAGTTGCACGATGTCACAGACGACCACGACAAGGCAACGAGGCAGTTGGCGTCGACGTGGAATCTCCACCTGAGTCGGCTCACTATTCACGGCGAGTGCGATAAGAACGTTTTTGTTTCACGGTATGTGGTACAGCTGCGACAGCGCGTGACACTGGCACTGCACGACCAAAAAACTCTATCGCACAAGTCGAATCCCCACACAATTCTCGCGCTGTGTCGGGAGCTCCTGCGCTTCTCGTGGCAGTTGGCCGTGCTGCGAAGCCACGGGAACGGCTTCACCAAGCCCGACGACGACGACGACGATGCTACTGATGTCATGTCCGTCTCCACTCTGGACATGACTCGGTCCAGCGAGCTCATTCTGATCGCCAAGGGCGTCTGCAGCCTTCCGGCGGCGGACGGTTCGTACAAACCCAGCGACGGATCGATTGATTTGGAGCATGGCCTCGATGATTTGCACCCATTTACATGTATCCACATGGCGAATGTCGGCGATTTATTTCCCCACGGGACGCCGACGTCGATGCAATCGTCGGAAAGTGTGGAACTGCATCGCATATTGCAGCGGTATGCGTGGCATGTGTGCGAAGTGTACCGGTCATACTCGCTCGTGTGCAATGCGACAACGTTTGGACTGACCTTTGCTGCGTTTCAAGAGCTCGTGCACGACTTGGCGATCGTCACGCCTCACTGCACCATCGTGCACCTGAACGCGGTGTATCAACATGTGGTTTCGTCGAACATTATTCTAGACAACCGGACAGATCAACACACAAAGCTGCAGACGGATGACAAGGTCATGAACGACACGTTCGTGGAACTGCTGCTCCGGCTAGCGGTCGAGCGGCATACACGAGAGGGTCGAGTGGCCATGCCGAGTCCGACGCAAGCAGACGACGACCGACGGATCTCCCGGATATTCGACCACTTTGTGACCGAGTACCTCCTGCCCAACGTGTGCCAGGCGGCCAACCACACGTTTCGCCAAGAAGTGGCGGCGTTGGACGTCCAGCGACTCCTGCTGCACCACCGGAGGTTCCTTCGACGTGTGTTTCTGCATTATGCCAAGCAAGATGCGCTGGATGTGGAGAGGTCCAAGATGAACTTTGGCGAGTTTCAGACGTTCGTGTCCGAGTTCCAACTCAACGACGACGCGCTGTTTCCCCCGGCCATGACGCTGCTCGTGTTCAATGCCGTCCAGGACGACGTGGACGAGCGCCAATGCGTCTTCCATGAGTTCACGACGGCGATCGTCGCTATCGCGCAAATGAAGAACAACAATCCGTTCCTCAAGTGGAGGCGGAAGGCTGACGAGTTCATCGGCCGCCTCGTCGACTTTGCGCACGCAAACCTTCGTCCACAGCTTTTGTCATGATTATGATCTGAGGGAGATGTCATAAATTGTGTTCCGATGTAATGTTTTCAATGGTAACCAGTCTATATGCAAAAATAATAAGCCAAAATAAACTTAATTATATTATGCATTAATTCAAATAGTTATATATAGTTAGTTACACATAGAATGCATAATATTTTCTTAGCTGTTTGAAATTCACAGTAGCTGGTTGTAGATCAGGCGATAAAGCACTGAACAGTTGTTACAGGCTCCAACCAGCGAAAGCACAGCAAGAGCGGCAGTTTGGAGATAGATCTCATGTCGACGGCGCTCTTCTCTCGACACCTGCTCACACACGTCGAAGGTCCCCAGGAGGCCGAAGGTATGCTGTTCCGGTACGTCGCGACGTTGGCCATCTCGTCGGGCATGACCGTGTGCACTTGCTTCACCGTGTTCAAGTGGGAGAACGTGACGCGGGATGCAGGCCACGGCACGATGTTCATGGTGTTCTTCTGCTGGTTCATCTGGTCCGTCTGTGCTCTCGTGCGTACCGTGGTGGTGTACATGAACGCGCGCCTCGACACACTGGATCACGCGGCCACGCGGCACGTGTCCTTCTTCACCGAGACCTTCTTCAACGCGATCTCGCTCTGGTTCGTCGTCGCCGCCTACGAGTTCCAGCGCCGCGCTCTGAGTCCCCGCACCACCCGCAGCCACAAACAGTGTCTCATGTGGTACATGGTCGTCATCGGCGGGGTGTCCGTCGCCATGGTGGTGTCTCTCATCGTCGTGGAATGCAGCGCGTGGACCGTCGCGTACTTCGACCATTCCGTCCCCATGTCGGCCGTGCTGCTCACGAATCTGTCCTGGGCCACATGGGGCCTGCGCTGCTTCTCCATCGTGTACGCCGGCGCTGTCGCAGTTTGGCTCAACCTCCGACGTGACCGCCTCAAATTGGCCGGTCTACCCAAGGCTCTGTCGCAGATCGTCGTCTTTTTCTGCGTCCTCAACACCCCGTTCCTGGTCGTGGATCCACTGCTAGACTATGACGTGATCAAGGCGTCGGAAGTGTCAGGCATGCGTGTCCTAGGTCTCATGCGAACGTTGAGCTACTTTGGGGGCATCGCCATGTCGTTCGTGATGGGGTTCTCCGTCCGGGGCTTCGACTCGTTCTACCACTCCCGAAGGTCGTCGGTGACCAGCAGCCACACGTTTCCTCCCCCCAGCCGACGGTCATCGTTTTTCGTGCTTTCTGAATGAAAATGAACCTTCCATTGTAAGATAGTGTCCTTTTGGGCAAAATTTGGACATCACCAAATCGCAGAGAATCGATCGACGAATCAAAACCCAGAGCACTAATCAAGTGGCCAATCAATTCCCACTCTTCGACCAAATCAACACCGAATTAGTGTGTGACTGAAATTAGTGTCGTACTGGACGATCTCCAATTTCGAATCGACTTGACAAATAGTAACGTTAGTAATCGTTGGATAAAACCACGTGGTCTTATGGTTAATTGAGTTTGTCTTATCATTCATAAGACGTGGTCTTATGGAGATAGAATATCGTTAAACGGAGCTGTCCGACATGACAAAGAAGGAGCGTTGGCTCGTGCTGGGGGTGGGTTGCTGTGTGCGTCGGGACGGCAAGGACGAGCGGGGGGGCGCGGGGAGGTAGAACGCGTCGAAGCCCCGGACGGAGAACCCCATCACGAGCGAAATGGCCACGCCGCTCGTGTAGCTGACCGTCTTGGACAGTCCCCGGACCTTGAGCCCCATGTTCGAGTCCAGTTGAAGCATGTCCAGCTCCACAAGAGTGTCCAGCACCAGGTACGGCAGATTGAGCACGAAGAAGCACACGACGATGAGGGTCAGCGCTTTGGGTAGTCCCTGTACGAGCAGTCGGTCGCGCCGGAGGTTGAGCCAGAAAGCCATCGCGGCGGGGTACACGACGGCTAGCCATCGCAGCCCCCATGTACCCCATGACAGTCTGGACAGGAGCAGGGCGGACACTGGTCCCATGTGACTGCCGTCGGCACTGACGACGGCGGATCCAACGTACTCGACAACAGCCAGCGCCACCAACATGGCGACAGAGACCCCACCGATGACCAGCATGTACCAGATGAGACATGCGTGGTTGCTTCGAGGGGTGCGGGGATGCAGGGCACGACGCTGGAACTCGTAGGACGCCACCATGAACCACATGGAGATCGCATTGAAGAACACTTCCGAGAAGAACGAGATGCGACGGATGGTCGAGTTGGCGAGCGTGTCCACTTGACCGGTCGCGAAGACAACGAACGTGTTGCATAGCACGGACACAGACCAGACGAACCAACAGAAGAACACCATGAACATAGTGCCGTGGCCGGCGTCGCGCTTGACGTTGTCCCACTTGAAGACGGTGGTGAGGGTACACAGGGTCATCCCCGCGGACAGCGCTAGGACGAAGACATACCGAGGAAGGAGTTCGATGGGCTGGGTCGACCCATCGACCTCGTTATGCAGACCTCTTCGGGGCAGCATGAGAACGAATGCACTGGAGCGGCTATCATACTCAGTAACGAGATGCAGACCAGTTCCACGGGTGGTGAACTAACCCCAAAACTATTCAATTACCGGGTATTTAACTATTTACCGGGCTTTTACTGAACAGATCGGGTAGTGAAACAAGTGAAACAGTCGTGTGGCATCTTGACGGTTCAGTCGGACCACACAGATGGTAGGTACTTTTGCAAAAGGCCCGTCATTAGGCCTCTGAATCAAAAACGTAATTTCTGATCATATTAACCGGTATATTGGAAGTACTTCGAGATATACGGGATAAAATCCATACTATGATCAAATACAGTGATGAACGGATAAAACAAAGATCGAGAAAAACAGGAATTGACAAATACCTAGTTTGATCAGTACCTATAGTGCTTGCTCAAATACTCATTTATAGAGGATAAAGGCCTCGCAGCCAACCAAGTACAATTTGATGTCGATACTTTCAACACCACACACGCAAAAATGCGAACCAGTTTCACCTTGATCCTTGAACGATTCTAAGTCCAATATGTCTCGGATCGCCTCTTCCTTGAAGAGAGCCTTCATGACTTCGGACCAGAGCTTGCCGAGGTTGACGAAAGCCACAACTACGCCAACGAGATTGTCGACAAAGCCGTCGAAGAGAGCGGTCCCGAGGGATTTCGCGTGCTGACCAATTTCACGGTAGATGAGTTCGAATCGATCTGGTCGGTCGTCGAGTCAACCTTGTTTTCACGCTGGAATGATGGACGCGGGCACAAGTCAAAGACAACACCAAAAGACGCTTTGTTCGTTACGTTGGTCGTTTTAAAGCACTATCAAATGTGGGACAAGCACGCCCTCGACTTGGGCATGAAGGCGCCGACGTTGGAGAAGATGGTCATGAGGTTGATCAAAATTGTCTAGCCTGTCCTGTACGAGCACTTTGTGACGATTGCCGAGAATGACGGACCTGCGGGGCAAAGCGCCGTGTTCCGCAACTACCTGTTCGCCAAGTATGCGACCGATGTCAAGTTCTAGCCTACAAACCGTCCAACCGGCCGTTTCGGATAGCAAAAGCACTACTTCAGTGGTAAGCACAAATTGTACGTGCTGAAGATCGAGGCGTCTGTTTCACACGAAGGATTCCTTGTTGACATGAGCGCCCACGAACCCGGCTCGGTGTTCGACATCACCATGTTTCGCAACCGCCACGACGTCCACCTGTCTGCCCTACGCAAGTTGGAGAATGAGACTACAATCAACGACAACGGCGAGCTCTTTCAAGACTTTCCTGGGTCGTGGACGGTACTCGTGGACAAGATATATGTTGGGTTGACGGGGATGACACGAGCCATCCACCCCAAGAAGCGACCGGTGCACGGCGCTCTTGACCGGGCCGACCTCGAGCGCAACACCAACGTGTCGTCGGACCGGGTCATCGTGGAGAACTTCTTCGGACATGTGTGTTTCCTATGGAAGATATCGAACTCAACTTTTGTGTGGGGGACCAAGTGCTACGATTCAATCCAACGACGCACCTTTGCGCTGACGAACTTCCACTTGGCCTTGATGCCGCTCCGCCAAGACGATCGCCACCAGTACCGCGCTGTCTTGGCTCGCTACCGGCGTATGGCGGAGGAGAACAATGCCAAGCGTGCGGCCATCCATCGTCGCTATGTCGTGCGTCGTGCGGAGAGATTGGCGTCGGACTCGCTGCGTTCTGGTGTTACCGCTCGTGGGTCGTTCATGTCTCCACGTGCAAACAATCGTCGATAGGCCAAGTAGATTAAATGAGTGAAGATTATACTTCTTTTTTTCATACAAACTTCAAGTATAAATTAGCATTGGTTTATAATATTCAGCATGGATGTTACTGACGAGTTATTCGAATATGATCAGGACGCCCGTCATTTCGGAAATATGGATGTCATTCGTCAGTACATTTGTGAATTCTCAATTACATGAACTAACAGTCAAGACTCGATATACTGTCAGGAGCACATATGCTTATTCAATCGCTGAGTCCAAGGAAATTTCTGCCTCAATTCGGAAAACTTTGCGTAAATGAACTGGAGGCCTTCCAAGACTTACCACAAGGCCATCGCATACTATAGTTTGTCCGGATAAAAGGTGTATTTTTAATGACTTTGATGACTGAAGTCAGGCGGATACTATTTACTACAGTACTATTGACGTGGCCACCAAAACATTCGCTTTTTTGTATCAAACATCACCCAATGCTATTGCGCAATAAGATGCCATAAAATGATTATTATTGGATAAGATAATAATTGAGTGGTAATCGACATCGTTATTGCCATTCACAATGACGCTTGCTTTAGCCTCACGATGGCAGCGCCTCCGTCGAGTGATGCGCGCCATCAAGATTCGAGGGCAGCTCAATGAACGCAACCACATCAAGTCCATTACACTTCTCAAGAACCAAGAGGACTCTCATTGGTACGTAATGTACCTATCGCGTGACCAAGGTTCTTCGTGGCTACAGTGGTGACAAATGTTTTATTCATATTTATTCTTGATATCCGAGGCAGCGAATTACTCATTTGCCGTCATGGCTTGCACGTCATACTTATTCACTCTCTATCATGCAATGAATTACTTATTCCCGCCCCCCGCCCAGATGAATAATTTACTTGAATAATTCAAACAGAATATGCAATACATGTATTACCGAACGGGATTAAGATAGAACTAACTACCTTACTGAACGAAGCGCATCATTTCTTGAACGTCTTCAATCGCCCAAAGGTTGATATTACCATGCAATTACATTTTCTCCCCGAAAATTTTCGGGGTCATGCTGCAACGTCGGTCTCCGATGGCCAACTTGGTAGACGAAAAGAAGCGCTCACACATCATGGACGTTGGGCACAAGAACCGGCAATCCATGAAGCCGCTCGTCATGCGCATCACCTTCTTCTTCTTCAGCGCCCGCTCGGCCAGAGACATCACAGGAAGCGCCACGCCCGCCGCGCTGGATTCGATATTTTCTTCATTGCGCAGCTTGTTCACGCTTTCACACTCTTCAGCTGTCATCGTTGTCTCGGTGTCGCGGAGGATCTTGACAATTGCACTCTCAAAACTTAGCTTTTTGACAACTCGCGCGCTCGGACCTAAACGACCCACTGCATCCGGATACTCTTCGATAACCGTATCGAAGATTTGGCGCACTTCCAAAAGAGAGCATTCATCGCCTTGTAAGGTGAGTGTAATCGAGTTGAGATCTTCCAGAGTGACTAGCAGGGCCGTCACTTCGCGATCTTCCTCCACATTGAGTCGTAGCACGTCGATTGTGTCGTCAGGAATAGCCAATAGAAATGGCTTAAGCTCAATATACCGTTTCAACATGTTGAACGTCAAACTCCAGCGTGTTGCACTTAATGTAATCGCACGTAGGGGGGTCGCACGACGCAGACGAGCGCCCGGCAGGGTAAAACGAAGCGTGGTCATAAGAGCGTTGACTTTGTCAATAACAGTCGCGTGGTTGGTGAGCATGTCGGACACAAAGAGGTTGAGCCGGTGGCTGGCGCATCCAATAAAAGGCACGACTTGCCGGGTTTTATCTCCGATAAGTGCGATGGCATTGCTCCAGGACTTCCCATACAAATCCAGGACAAACTCAGTAAACTCCACGTGGGCAGCCGCACTTAGAGATTCCTCCTCGTTTATTGGTGCAAAAGACAGTAGTACTCGAGAGTAGCCAATTACATCGCTGGACGGGTAGGACGCAAACAGAGCAAGGAAATGGGTTGAGCCACACGACCAACCATCGAACACAAGGGCGAACTTCTCAGGTAGTAGAAGAGCCACCTTCTTCTTGACGTGAGCACTAAGTCCGTGCATGTACTTAATGAACGAAGTTCGAGAGATCGAGTCCAAGTTGGCGAAGCGGCGGACGGTTGGATTTGAAACAAACGAAAACGATAGAAAACACAATGTAATCCAATACAGCCAACCAAGCGCTGTACGCACGTGTCGTAGGACCATGATCTCAGTGAGAGCGGAGGCGTTGGGGGGTTGGTGACATCAAACGCAACATACCCGGGGTGGTCGGCGGTGATATGCGAGATATGCGAAACGAGGTTGGTGTGCCCACTCCCTTTCTGCGAACATCGTGCACCACGCCGACATGTCCAGTTCGTACCGGCAAGAGCATTCCGAGTAAAGAAAGGCTCGGCGAGCTGGCGGCCGCGTAGTATGTTGCTGTTGGCAATGTTCATCAAAAAGATATATGAGGATAATACGTTTTCACTTTTTTGTTCGTGACTGATAACCATCCATATCTATAAGTGGTTTTGAACTCAAGTGTCGTAGTAACCACAAATTATTTCTGTCACAACCAATACTTTTTTATCACATTAAGTTCGAATAACCTATTTCTGATTGCTATAGAAATAAGTTATTCATTTTCTCCACCGTCACAATAGAAAGAATGCACTTTTTTCTAAGAAAAATGAATATATTCATGAGAAAATATTTTATGGTCACCATTGGCAACGAGACAACGATGACAAATGAAGATCGTGAAAGCGTGGTCAAGCTGCAGAACGTTGAAGAAACCGAATTCATCGCGACGTACGTTTCGGTTCCTGTGATGTATCGGTCGAGCGGGCGTTGAAGAAAAGCAAGATGGCACGCGTGAATATAGCGAGCAGCTCATAGATTGCCAGTTCTTGCGTCCAATATCTATAAGCGCTTTTTTTCGCTGCCCGAGTTGGCCATCGGAGACCGGCGCTGCAGCATGGCCCTGAAGAATTTCGAGGAGCAAGTATTTTTGCATGCCAATATCAACCTTGGACGATTGAAGACGTTCAAGAATCGAATAACCTATTTCTGATTGCTCCAAAAATAGGTTATTCATTTTCTCCGCCGTGACAAATGAATAATTTACTTTATACGAAAAATGAATATATTCACGGAAAAATTATTCACGGTAGCCACGGTGGCTACCGTGTCGATCAATCCTGCAACACTTCCAACAAGAGTACATCGTACTGTCCGGACCAAGGCGCGGCGGCCGCCCTCTCCGCATTCAGCACAAGCACGCATTGCTCGCGATGTTGTTGCTCTTCTACACGGCAGCGGTCGAAGCGAAAACGCTTCAAGAGCTATTTGCCCTGACTCCCAGTACGTTTTCCCGGGTTTTATGCCGTGCGGAGACAGCACTTGCAGCAGCGCTGAAGCATGCCAAAGGCTGCGATCATGTGGCCATCAAAGGCAAACACGTCGTCCACTTGTGGACGACGTGTTTGCTTTCGTTGACGGCAAGAGCCTACGCGTTCAAGAACCATCGAGCATTGATCCCCAAAATACCCATTACAACGGTACGTATATATAATATCACAAGACTCTAATAAACTAATAAGAGGGCTGCACAGCGATTTTGTCATGGGTGTGGTATGCTATGACGTTGATGGCACGCTTATCTGGGGGCGCCACAATTTCCCTGGTTCGTGAAACGATGGCGAGATGAGCCGCGGACTCCAAGAAATCCTGGCTGATGGCGCGAACGTTGGGGTCGAATATGAAGGTCGCAGCGGAAAATTTCCTTCCTCATTGGTGAACGCTACGCTGGTTTGAAGGAAGTTGACCTCGAACGTCAACCCCCAAGCTGTCGTTTAGCCCTGCAGACCATGAGTGGCATAAAACCCTAGAATATTTTTTTGGCACAATTTGACTTGAATCAATCTTCGTAGAATATATTCATTTTAGTACCTTGTGAGGTGTATTAACACAAGTATCGAAGCATACAACTTTATTTGGAGCCAAACATTTTCATGAACATCATGAGTTGATGTTGTTCTCGACGATCATCCCTATCACGACGCTCTTCTTCTGCTCTACGATCGCGTTCTTGGCGCACTTCTTCCACTTTGCGCTCGTCCATCGCGATCATTATCAATAAAATGTCATTCGTTGTCTTCAACTCCGCGTCTGCTGCGTCGTCGATGAACTTGTCAACGGATTGTCGCTTTTTCGCTATGTACGACAATTGACCGGTCGATTCACATGAACAACTTGACTTGAGGGTTTCACCAAGCTCTTCCAACGCCGAACGATCAAGGCCCGTTCTATTAGGACTTGCGTAGTGACGTGGTCTAGAATTCATAAGATATCAAAACAGTCGAAATATATGTATCGGGTTCTGAGGCGCCATCGTCCTCTTGTCTTCCTCGCCGTTGATCATGGGCACCGAGGAATCCAGTTCGGATAATTGGTACTCGAATTTCATTGGCTATAAATAGAACATATGCGTGTCCTCCTCTGCTCCGTTTCGTACAAAATAGCTTCACCAATTCGTCGTTTCCATCACTGCTTCTACCACCCATACAGTAAGGCATGATGGGTGGTTTCACGGGTCCTCATACTGTTAATAACAATCGCTGTACCCCTTATATGGTTCGCTGGCCTCGACAATCCGGCGGTGACATCGACGGTTGACGCAACGATGAAAAAAACGTTCACATAACCTTTATAAAATTATAAAGCCCTCGTAACTTGATTAAAACGGGTGGATGAACCAAATTCCGACAACTTTCTCTTTTACTCATTCCAACGTATGAACGGCGACTCACCTCCGTCCGCGCCACCTGCCGCTCGCGCCCCATCTCCATTAGTGATGTGCACAGTTCGGTTGCTTCTTAGTGAAGTCTCTCTTCGCAGATCACTTTGGTAAGTACCACAGACACCAGAAATGGCGCAAAGGCCTCCATGTCCCGAATGAAGTGGAACCAGGCCATGTTTACAGTACTGTTATCCAAACGGTACATATCGAGCGGGAAATCTGTCTTCTAGATATATTGTTGAGGAATCAAGTGAACTAGTAGTATGAAATCTGCCCATTTGGTGTATGTTTAGGAATTGAAGTGAACTGGTATTGTGCGCTCTCGCGACAAGGTTGACTGAAGTATCAGAAGGAGGAAAAGGAGCGAAAGGACGGTCTGTTGCGGTGCCGAGCGGCACAGCTCGAGCCAGAACCAAGTATCGATAGTCGCGTTCGCGCTGTTCGAAGCCATGGATGGCCTCTCGTCACGAAGGCCTGCTACCACGTATGGTTGCTTCCTTGTATGACTCAAGTCAAGAAAATGCCGTTGTTTCCGAATGCAACGGCGATATCAACGGTGAAGCCACCGGGGAAAATAACGAAGAAAGAAGCGATGGCAACAACTGTGAAGTGGGCGATGAACGTTTCGGTTGTGAAAGGGGCCATGGCAATGTGACGAATCGAAACGTCAAACGAAAAGGTATTTCATGATAGTTATGTATGTTACCTTACAGTTACAGTAGTCCATGTTCTTTAGCGAACGACATGTCTGATGCGACAATGGTTTTACGTTCACGAGGAAAGTACAACTAAGCTCGTTCGAAATAATTAAGCATTCTATACGTATACAGTGAAAGCGTAAGGGCTCGGTTAAAATGGTGTAGGACAAAATACCACAATATGATAGGTAGAAATAGATAATAGAGACGATTCATTGGCCAAAATTAGTGCGTACAAATACTAAGTGAGGTCGGAATATTGATCATATTCATCGGCGAGGTTAACAAATGGTACAAACGACCAATAGTTCTTGCCATCAGTAACAATAGCAGTACGTACTATATTTTTAAGGGTGAGGCGATTCGTATCGCCGTAGTTCGTTGCGGGTTGTGGCGTTGGTTCGGTGGCGTTTTCGCATGTTCCCATTTTCATCTGCCTTATCCATAAACATCTTCGTTGGGGTTAGCAACTGCAACTCCGTGTTGACAAATCCAGGGTTGCATGCGTTGTTGGCACTTGTAGCCATAGCTTTTTCACATATGCGTTGTATGGGGTCCAGTTTCATTCGCACATCTTTGACATTGTTGTTGTCAGCCAGGGCTAAAGCATCCAGTGTGAAGGCTGATGAAATTGCAGTCACAAGTGAGTTACCGATGCTTTCGACGTTGATTGTGCCGCTGCTGTGGTCGTTGGTTGCGCCGTGCATCCCAACGGTGGAAACACCGTTAGAGCCATCGGTTGCACCACCCGAGGAACGGTAAAATAACGTCTTGCTCTTTTCGGCTGCAAGCATATCACTCTTGGATGTCGGAAACGTCCACAGTGGTTGCGTGTACCTCCTCACTTTGTACATTGGTGCTGGAACTACACCAATGTTAGATTATTTCGCTGTCGAGGACATACATTATTATGTTTCGTCGCATCGTATTTCTCGTTCACAAAGACATGTGCTTGCAAAGGGAAAGCTCGTTGTACATGAAGGCTGGGCATGTACAACCTCACTGCGTGATGCAGATGTCGTAGCTGTCGCAATTCAACTCGTTGCGTTGAATTTTGGCCGCGCACGCTTTACACGTTCGGTAGAAGGTTTTCTCCCAGTTCGGTTGCGGATGTCCAGGCAACAAACTTGTTGAAGTTAAAAACTTCTCCATGAACCAACTCTATACCGTTGTTGTGAGTCAGTACACGGTAAGTCAAGACGGGGGCGAGATATTTCCTACGCGTGCAAATATATTGGATACATAAAAATTTAATTCCAGGTGTGAAATATTTATTATTTTTGGATAAGCTACTTCGAGAGATCTGTACTTCAATGTTGAAAAGTGCGACTCCACCAGCATGCTCGTTCGAAACTCCGATATCGTAGCTTTAGTGCCACGCGCCCAATGACGCCACGACAGGGGATTGTACCAGTTCGAATATATGTACATCCATCCACATGTGAGGCAGGTCGTTTACGCTGCAGAATGTGAACATTTCGACCACATCATCATGGCGTAGAGTTGGCTCGTCCTACACGATAGTAATATGAATTGCTTATTACTTTGAATTTTCAAGAACATTCAAACCTGTCCCGTACGCAATAGATGCTCTTTGAAGTGCCTCTTCATGATGTGCAGAACCTCCTGGTAGTGTCCCTTTCCTCCGAAGTGTTGTCCATCAGCGGGTGCAGTACTGCCTATATATTTATCAGTGCCCTCGATGATGTAAATGCCGGTGCATTCACCGGCGTTGGCGTCGTTGAAAGAACCGATGAGTCAACGGTGCGTCCATCGTTCATGTCAACGTCGCCAAATCCAAGCACTACCCATGTCATTAGTATATATCTTTCACTGCAGTATATAATACTCGAGGTGTCCGTATTCGAAGTGTCCAAAGCGCTATCATCACAATCCCTTACATCACTTGTCGTTGGTTTAGCACTGCCGCGGAGAGGAAATTCCCCCCCCCCCGAAATATAATAGTGATGGCAGTAGGGGGTGCGCCTCGAGCATGTTGTTGTATCTACAATGTGTGATGGAATGCTGTATATAGGAATGAAACGTACGTTGACATCATCGGTAACGTTTGGTGCTGTGAAAACCACGACCTCACAGCCCTATCTAGATGCCACAAGCACAACTGGGGATCGGCTTCCGTTCAAATCGATCGAATAGCACTGATTTGGCTAGAGTCTTTGTCGAGGTGAACAAAGCGTGGCGCCAAGTGAAAATGGTGGCGTAGGAGCGCAGATCATTGCGCCAAATACGTAATGCGAATATTTTTTAGATCTAACACATTTATGAGGTAACAGAAAATACTATTATATGGAGAATACAATTAAAATCGCTGTTCTTTTGAATGAACATGTATGATACTGGTTACACTTCACCACGAAATGATATGATCGCCGCATACATTTCGAAGTTCCCGTTCGTCATTCGATGTGTTGAGTCGACGACAAGCTCTGGGACAAAGGATAAGTCCCCGCATTCCAATTGCTAGCACGAGCTCCGCGAGCTTGTCTAGCTTTACCGCCATGCAAAGGACTTACCTGAGTCCAAGCGGGTGTAGTATCTTGAAGGTACTTAATTGTGATTCCACATGATACGTAACGGCTGAAACGTACGGATCTTGATTGTGTTTAATATACACCTCCATGTTCTACACAATATTACAGTACTGTACGATAACGCTTGCGCTACACAATACTACACTCATCCCATTTTTGCACGACGATGATTTGATAAAAAAGTACAGTTATTGGATTCCAAAGCGTAAGGACTTTATAAGATCATACAAGTTGAAATTAGCAGAGTAAAGTTCATCGACACATATGAGCCCACTCGAAGGCTTTCAAAGGCATCCATCAACGATATTTGAGGTTCAATCGTTTGAGCCCTAGAATTCCAAATAGTCGTAGCTGACACTTCGTCCCAAGCCTCTGTTGCCCACATCATGGCCTGCAGAATGTCGAGTCGATCGCGTTTGGGTTCTTTCGCTACTGGATAGACACCATGCTCCCAGCGGTAATTTCATCAACAACCCCAATGGCATGGTCCAGCTGACGTCTCTTGTTGTACTGCTTGAACATTGAAATGATTCCGGCGTCCATAGGCTGCAAGACTGAAGTCGGCGGAAGCATCAGCACACGCACATTGCGAATGTCAGCCTGCACCACTTGATGCGATGACGCATTGTCCAACAGCAATAATATATGTCGGTTCTGACTCCTCATCTCATCGTTCAGCTTCTCGATCCATTCCGAGAACAACGCAACTGTCATCCACGCTTTGCGGTTGCTACGGTAGTACAAGCTCAGCGCTTGAGCTGTCAAATTGCCAAATCAGCGTGGTCTGGCGGCGTTCCCAATAAACAGGACATGGAGCTTATGGAATTCATCGGCATTCGCAGCCAAGGCAGCGGAGAGTCGCGACTTGTCCTTTTTGATACCATTCAGTGGCTTGCTGGATATGGAGGTGTTGGGTTGGGACTTGCAAAATATTGCAGTCTCGTCCATGTTGTAGATGTCACTGGCATCGTACAATTGGGTGTCGAGCTGCAGAGATTTTCGTCCATCGTTGGCAGTATTTGGATCGACAGAAGCACTTCACCGTGGAGATGATGGACCCAAAAGTTGGAGCGCCTTTGAAACTTGTAAAGCCATCCTTGGGACGCACGGAAATTATGGCCAATACCAAGGGAGGCAGCAACTTGGAGAGTCTTTTGCTTGAGCATGGGACCAGTCACGTACACATTATTGCCATTGGCAGCATTAACCCACAGCGATAGCATTTGGTCGAGCTCAGGGTACTACTGAGGTGGCTTAAAGTTGTAGCGTTTGCCTGCGGCCATATGGGCAATGCTGAATTCTCAGGGTGCTCGACTGTCCTTAAGAATGCGTCGAGCTGTGCTTGAGTGGATGACACATCCAAACTCGTTTTTGGCCCACTCGCACACCTGAGCTAACAGTAAGGTCAATGACCCTTCTGCCTGGTTTTTGTAGAAGACACGCAATGCATCTTTTTCTTGCAAGGTCAATCTTCTTCCACAGGATGGCATTTCGTTTGACGTGAAGCCAATTTTGAATTTGAAATCGATCCTCTTGAAATTTATAATGATAAGTTTTTGGAAAATATTGAATATGCCCTCGTGCAAAAATGGGGGCATGACTGTACAACTACCTTGCGCCACTGATTCGAAATTTGATTGATCGAAGGAATTGAAATAGGATTACCCTTTTCCTTCAACTTCAATAGGGAGTACCGGATTTTCCATGGCGTCAGGTCAAGAGCGTGCTCCTGTTGAGCACAAGGGTCGAACCACCGCGTGTTCAGGATGGGGAATATCGTGTCACAACGCCACAAAGATGTAAAGATCAATTGACGCAATCGACAATCGACCTAATGGTGTCAAAATAGTTTGTACAATAATTTTGAGCGGTTCGTATTAAGTAGTTACCATTAGGCCGTGTTCCGAGGACAGTGGACTTTGGTTCCGGATTCTCTGTTGTTCCCAGGGTAAAACTCAAGTTCAACTTCGATGGGTTTTTCCGGTGACATATCAACATTTCAATAAGTCACATTCACTCATACATACCAATTTGGATTCCCAATAATCCGAATTATCCCAAAAAAGAGGATGATCCCAAATTCGACAAAACTTCGGTTTGTGGTAAAGAAAGTGCGAACATAACTCGAAAATCCTCAAGAATCCGGATTCTTAGTGCCTCCGAACACGGCGTTACAGTTGAAGAATGCCTTCGATACTACGTTTCGCCGCTGTCGGAAGGAACCTGGCGAGAACCTTGGTCGTAGTGTCCTTGCGGAGCTTGTCGCAGTCACTGCGTTGGGCGCAGCGAAACGTTGATTGTAGGATGGGATACGGAAATCTCTTCAGCAGAGTTGTCTTATTTTTCCGAGCCCAATAATATTAACTTAATTAGCTACAGGTATACGACACTCCAAAAATGTAATGATAATAATAATATGTTTTACCAGAAGGAGTAGCCGTTGAGATCACGAAACTGATGCAGTACGCGGGACACATCGCCGTCGTGAAATGCAGAGTCAACTTGCTCGCATGGCCTTGCAATACAAGCAATCACGCGTTGTCCGCAATGCTCCGCAAAAGGATCACCAGGCTCCTCTGCATACTCATGCAACGACGCAAACGACGACGTCACGTAAAGTTGATCCGACGTTTCGAGAAAGTACATATTCTACGGAGTAGTGCGGTGGCGTTAGGCAGCCCTGCACCCATAGCACGTCTTCAACGGAAGAATAGTCGTACCGTGGACATAGAGCTTCCATGGTACATGGGTGTTGCATCGGTTGCATTGCAATAAGCATCGGTCATACACTGCATCCATGCCTGGGCTTGAATTTGAATGCGTGTCAATTATCCGGCATGTGGTCCATCCAACCGTTTTGATCCGTTTTTAGAGGTACGTATACTGTTATAGAGTTTTCGATACTTTGCTATCACCGATGGTCTCATCGGCCGTCAAGCGGACTATTAATGGGCTTACAAATTTAGTTGTGTAGGTTTTGGAAGCACTCATTGCGTAGGGAGAAGTTCGTTGGATGCGAGATAAATGCTGCAGCACACAAAAATTGGTGTATCAACATACAACATATGATGAGAGCCAGTTTGTTGAGAATTTGGGCACCTTCATAATCTAATTCAAATGGACCTGGTTGGAAAAACAAATCCATTCCAAAGAGATGAATCCTAATAGTTCGATGTTGTTGGAGCGAACCATAAATAGTGTGAACATTTCTCTCGAGAATTTTGCTTATACCACCACTTCTGGAGCTGGAGTGTTGGTGCCTCGTCGGTGGCGTGCGATGTTGGTGGACATGGTTGTGTCGGTGGTCTGGGTGGTCGTACCGATGGGCGGGTTGGTGATAGTGCCCATGGGTGTAGTGCACACAGCACTCAAGTCAACACAGGAACGTAGCATACAGGTCATCACATTTGATTTAATGGTCTCTTTTCGGTTATATCTAAGGGGCATGGCTTGTAGCAGCGTCGTTGGACCTATGACCTAGTTTTTTTATACATTTCCGAATGAAGTGTACGTGATGGATATAATCCTTCACACAAGGAGGGTCTTCCGACGCCACAAAGCAATTCCGTGGAAGACGTGCAATGTCCAGTAGTGACCAAGGAGCGACACGTCGGAGGTGTGAACGACGAACACTCCAGAGCCGTTGTCGTCGAGGATGCCGCATATGTAGTCCATCTTGTCCTTGACCACAGGTCTGTTGCGGATGCACGACTTGTTATAAACGGATACGGTCTATGCCAAAAACCCTAGCCATGAACCAATCCACGAGTCGTTTGGCTTCCTTGACGTCCAAACCACCTTCGGTCGCCGAAAAAACCTTTGGCCTAAAAATGATGCCACTTCGTCCAGCGAGCATGACAGTGAGAGACTCAAACGATTCGCCGCCGTGCGTACGGCTTGTTTAACGCAATCCATACCCGAACGAGCGCCAATTTTGCGGTAGTAGTTGACGTCAGCTTTTTTTAAGTTGCCCAGGACCAGAGTGGGATGTCCGTGATGGCCTGGTGTAGTAGCCACGTAGGCTTCGTAGCAGTCCAAAACGTCGAATAGTCGAGGTTGTTGACGTTCATCGTGGTGGTCACGGTATAGCCACTTCAATTTGCCGTCCGAGTACAATCCTTCATACATCCACAGACCTTGCCTGCCTCACCGGGGGTCCACTTCCTGCGCGCCACGATGTCGTTCAGAGTGGGTGGCTCGTCGTCTGATGCAACATAGTCTGCACTTGAACGGGCGTCCTGCAGCATGCGTCGGGGGCAAGGACGAGCGACAGCGACAGCTCAGAGTCACGACATTTCTTCGAAACGCCGGTACGTACCACCTTGAGTTGGAGCACTTCGCATCTGTGGAATAATTTTTGATCCAAACGACACTTCTTTAGATGACATTATTCCTTCGATCGCTTGACAACGAAGCGAAGCGCTGCTGGGGGTCAAGGAGTTGGACATCGTTCTCGAAAATGAAACCACGTTGGATTCGGATACATAGCACTCGAAAGTAAAAGTATTTTTTGCTTATGCAATATCTACGATTGTGTATAAAAGCAAGCAAAAATCTAGTACAATGAATATAGTTAATGCATGGGCCCTCTGTATTCGACACCTGACACTAACCTGGATAAGCACATTGAATGTAAATTCACCAGCGTGAGGGTTAGTAGCAGGTATCCAACCGGGGACTTTCTGCATGCGAAGCAGAGACTATACCATTAAGCCAAAATATCACTAACAAGGGCTTTACAGTGAGAATGGTGTCGCTGACCTCCCCGAGTGGACGTGCTGCTTGTTCATTCCATCGCCCACACGCCCGAACCGTCGGGACAAGTATCGCTACCACGGCGTTCACACCAGAGCCACCAATTCATCGATCACTCACATGATCATCGCCACCTTGGACGGCGTACCATCATGGTGACGTCAGAGCCATCACTACATCAACCACTGATAAGACCAAGCGGTCTCGCGTCGCCACTAGAGCAACCCCTGCATCGACCTCCGGCACGATCACAGCATCACAGGCAGACATAGCCGTCTTGTACGAGCCATCTTGGACAGTACAATCCCATTAACACTTTGATGCGTGCCACCACTATGTCGATCACTAACACGATTACCGATAAGCCCAAGCTGGCTTTGATGAGATAACCACCGCTATATCATCACTAACACGGTAACCGATAGGCCAGAGCCAGCTTGAACGACTCCTCCACTACGATGGCACCACTGTGCCTATCTTGAAAATGACCGAGCTGTCTTGGGCAACCCCACCGCCACGTTGTGTATCATCAGCAATTATGTACCTCACATCGCCGAGACGATCAGATATATATGTCTGGATTCCAACCACGTACAAAAGCAGTTAACACTCAAAAGCTCAGGAAAATGCTGTTTATCGATCCTTCATGATCAAAATTCGCTCGTGGCTAAACACGATTTCTGCAAGCAAGGTCAAATTCTCAAAATCCATGAGAAGTGCCCTTTGCGTCACAATGGTATCTTGCGCTTCTACCATGCTACTGCAAATGGCATGGACTTGGACGCCAAATTGAGTAGGATTCAATATTTCGTGCGATTGCTTTAGTTGGTTCAAGGCTTTTCGAATTTCTTGTTGTTCGTGTGTTGAACCGCGCATGTATTTAGACATGAGTACAATATGTATTATATATATCAATCCAGAGCAGTACTTGCTGATTGTTCACTTTATACTTGTGATGTTTGTAGCATTATATGCTTGGCTAAGAATTGACGCCATGATGGAAGTGAGTGTAGTTGAAACATAAATTGACTCAATGACTGTATTTGAAACGCATGTTACCCACAAATATCCAACCACCGTTGCAATTACCCTCCATCAAGTACTACGAAGCTAATCTTCATCGCTACAAATGCAAACAAGATACAAAGAACGCCCAAAGTACGTCGTGTATGCATTACACCACATTTCACATATCCGTAGGTCCCATCACAAATGAAGGTTGCGTTTCGAGGGAGGCTTCACCAGGACACTATGACCAAGGACATATCGAGACTGCTCAAAGAAGCGTTGGCCAAACAAGAAATCGAACTGCCGAGTTGTTGCCCACGCTGCAACAAATCCAAGGTGCAGTGAAAACCATTCGATGCCAAGAGTTCCGACAATTCAGCATAACAGAGGCAGTAGAAGCCGAACTGGCAAACTGGGTGGAATCTAAACGAGGTAATGTTGGCGATGCCAACAGATCATTCGCTTTTGGCGTCGATATCATTGAAGATCAACTTCAGCCACACCTTGGTAATGGTGGTGACGAATCGTTTCGCTACGGTACAAAGGTTATTATTTTACTTGCATATCCTAATACCCCATGCTAGGATTAACAACGTTTCACCTGATGGAGAAGTATCGAAGTGCGTGCGTTCAACGCCCCAACACAAGTCTTCTACTCCGCATTGACAGCACATTCTAGACGAACACGTATGGCTATCCGGTGCTCGTTGTCTAAACAAATTCCACCAATGTGGACTAGCGGTGTCAACGCACTCCAAGTCCAGCACGAGTTGCGTTGGCAGACGTACTGGGAAAGAGGGAATGCAACGCCCACCGAAGAAAACTGTAAGTCACATAAATATTTGTCCAATCAAATTGATTATTGAAATTGGCTCGCATTCATTGGCGGAATTTTTATAAAGCGCGCCCGCGCGCTTTTCAAACAATTTAATTCTGCTCTGGACTTGCAAGTCCACACAATCACCACACACATCCGAACATGAGTCGACGTAAGCAATATCCCATATCGACGAAGCTCGAAGCCATTGGTCTCCTC